>NC_142116.1:32117500-32262500 GCF_056152115.1 Neolamprologus brichardi | reverse complement strand
TGCTCAGCTTGTGTTTAGTGTGGAGCCACAGTGTGTGTCCAGACACACTGACACAGTGAACGCAGCACGAGCTTCTCTAGTGTCCAAAGCAGCAGCACCTTTAACTGCAAGTGCCATAAGAGGCTGGTGGTCTGTTCCAGAAGCTGCAGCGTGAAGCTGCCTTCTTTTAAACAGTAAAATCTACAGTGAGTGGTCTGTGTTTGTACAGCGCTTTACTCGTCCCAAAGGACCCCACAGCGCTTTACACAACCTGTCATCCAGTCATCCACACACTGGTGATGCAGCTACATTGTAGCCACAGCCACCCTGGGGCGCACTGACAGAGGCGAGGCTGCCGGACACTGGCGCCACCGGGCCCTCTGACCACCACCAGTAGGCAACGGGTGAAGCGTCTTGCCCAAGGACACAACGACCGAGACTGTCCAAGTCGGGGCTCGAACCAACAACCTTCCGATTACAAGACGAACTCCCAACTCTTGAGCCACGATCATAAAGTTCAAGGATCTCTTATACAGCACGTTTCTAGCTGAACACACATTCATCGTTCACACCAGCACATGTTTCTCACATTCACACTGCAGCCACGAGGAAGCATCGCAGAGCAACAGGAGGGGAGGCTCGCAGGCTGGAGCGGCGAGGAGAACTCGCTCTACCCGGGGCTGCAGTCGCCCCAACACGACAGCGCGTGGATGCAGGTGAACTGAGCAGCTGCAGTGATGAGTCTGAGGGTCGCACACTGACAGAAACACAAGACCTAACTAAGTCATCCAGACACCGTGTGGTCAAACCTGTCCTCCTAAGGCCCCGCCCCCATCTCGTTGTGTCCTCACACGTTCAGTTTATTTAACATTTTAACATAAAACCCGAGTAAATACAAAATAAAGTGTTTATGAAACACATGTGACACCGCCTGCTGGCCCAGCTGTGGAACTGCACTGACAGCATGTTGCTGATGTCTCAGTGCAGTAAATGGAAACTGCTTCTTACATGTGGGGTCATGTTTGTGTAACACTGTGTGACACACAAAGGACAGAGGAAAGCCTGACACGGAGCAGAGGACATTTGGTTTCCATGGTAACTTATTTTTCACTTTAAGAACATTTCTCCCTTAAATATATTTGATGTCATGTAAACACAACTTTGTTTAAAAGCAAACAAACAAACACTGCGTGCAGGTTAAAACCAGTGAGCACTTCCTTTGTGCTGTTGTTGTCTGCATGTTTCTGGGATGATGATCTCTTTACTCGACACAGTGATTCTGGAGCTGTTAGTGACAGATGAAGTATTTCAGTCTTGTATCTGCCGCTCAAAGCTTTTCTCTTGTACATGTGTCAGTTTGCTGTCTCACTGCTCTCTGAAGTTTTCATGCTCTCACTTTGAACACTGTAGATACAAACTGAAGACATCAAAGAAATGAAGCAAGAAAGCTTTTTGCAAACCCTCGGCCTGCTCAGTGGGCTTCATGATGTCGTCACCTGACATGGTTTCACAGCTGAGCCTGTCATTCGTTGCCTTCTTAACCATCAGTTGTGTTGTGCAGCAGTCAGGTTGGTGCACAGCTGACAGCCTGTTTGACAGCTGCTAGAGTTGATATTATGGCAACAACCAATCAGCTGAGTAAAGACAAACAGCATTACTGTAAGAACTGAAGGTCAGTCAGGCTGTGAAACTGCTCAGACTTTGTGTCCCCGAGTGCAGTCGCAGAAACCATGAAGCACCAGGATGAAGCTGTCCCACACGAGGACGCCCCAGGACAGGAAGACCCAGAGTCCCTCTGCTGCTGAGGACACATTCATCCCAGTCACCAGCCTCAGAAATCGTTAACAGCAGCTCAGATCAGAGCCCAGATAGATGCCACACAGCTCCAGCAGCAGACACATCTGTACATGTTCAGACTGTGTGAATCAGGCCTTTACGGTCAAAGCTGCTGAGAGACCAGGACTGAGGAAAAGCAGAGAGCAGAGATTTGTTTGGTCTGAGAAACACGAGGATGGACATCAGACCATCTGTGCTTTGGTCTGATGAGTCCACAGCTGAGATCTTTGGTTCCAGCTGCCGTGTCTTTGTGCAGAAAAGGTGCAGACGGTCTCTATGTGCATGGTTCCCACGAGGGCTGTTGGATAGAACGACATCTATCGTTTCATTTTACGCTATCATTTGTTTCGTGGTGTCGCAAAATAAAGTGTTTACAGCTGTTTTCATGTTCTGATGTCACTGTAGCAGCTATATTAAAGTTCTCTTTCTCTTAGATTTAATACAACCACACTACAGACGCACAAGCGCCTGTTTTTATGCGTTGTCGTTAGCAAATACGACTGTAAAACCATCGCCTGACCGCTTGTTTATGTTCCACATAAACCTTTCACAATAAAGCTCAAGATCCTGTTGAGACTTTTCAAAATAAACTGAATCACGTGAAAGAGCAGATTATTTATGGATGAGAAGTAAAAAAGACGCCAGGTGCTAAAAAATAAACCTCAGACTCAAACGTTAGAACAGGCTTTTCCCCGCAGCACGCCGTGTAATAAATACACAAAGAAAACGGCGCCGTTACAACTTATGTCTAAAAATGTTTCATGCGTCGTTAAAACACTCGACTCAGCTACATGACGCACAGCTGGAAACACTTCACACAAGTCGAGCTGCTGAGATTCACAGACTTTACAGAAAATGTTACATGTTTGTGATTTATATCGTTATCAGATGATAGATGTCTTATATCAGGATATGAGGTTTTGGTCATATCGCACAGCCCTACTTCCCACTGTGGAGCATGGAGGACGAGGTGTGAGGTGTGGGGGTGTTGCTGGTGACGCTGTTGGGGATTTATTCCAAGCTGAAGCAGACTGAGCCAGCACGGCTACCACAGCGCTGCAGCCACATGCCAGCACAGCACAATGAGCCCAAACACACGTGCAGGCTGTGTGAGGGCTGTTGGACCAAGAAGCAGAGTGATGGAGGCCCGGTCTCCACCCACTGAGACGGTTTGGGATGAGATGGATCCAGCAGGTGCTCAGCATCTCTGAACTCCTTCCAGACTGTTGGAAACCATCTCAGGTGACGACCTCGTGAAGCTCATGGAGAGAGAGCCGAGAGCGAGCAAAGCAGGAGTGAAAGCAGAGGCGGCTGTGAGGAAGAAACATATAAAACGTAACATATATGTATGTAACATATGAACGTGTTTTGATGCCTTCAGTGAGAAGCTACAATGGAAACAGTCATTAAAATAAAGGAAAACTTTTGACTGGCATCATTCAAAGAGAAATGAAAACAAATGTACATACTAGAAATTACAATCACTGCCTGTTTACTTATTGAAAAAGAGAAAAATGTTATTTTAAGAATATGTTTTACAGTTAACTCCACTACTGCAACAACCTGTCTGCCTCTGAACACAGAGGGCAGTATTTGTCCTCAGACACACAGCTCTGCAGACACACGGGGTTTTCAGCTGCACGCCATATTTTAGTAAACCTGACCACATGCAGTGTTTCAGTACAAGTCTATGAGAGACCAGTAGCTTGGTTTTCAGACCTGTGCTATCAGTACAGTTATATTATAGACGTTACGTGTGCTGAGAATAAAGCTAGCTTTGGTGGCAGCCTTCTTCACAGGGATCGTAGCTCTGCGTGTCTGGACATCCATCCTGGATGCACCTCTCCCCAGGATGGCACTGGGAATCTTTCCCTTGTTAGCTGAACGTGTAGACCGTTACACTGTCATATGACCGAAAGCTTTTTACATTCACAGGCTTGTCTGAAGAACTACAGGACAGAATAGAGCAGATCAAAACAAGGTGTCACACTGACACAGTGACTCTACTCTGCACAGTCTGTAACACAAGCCTGCTGTACATTTCTGTCATCCACCTGCATCAGTCAGATGTCCCTGACGAGCATCCTGTTGGTGAAGGCGGTCAGTGTGAAGCACAACAGACCCCAACAGGTCATTTTACACGGTGGGCCGCACACAGCACACTTTGTCAGTGTGCAGATGAAACTGTGAGGAAAACGTTCGTTTCTATAGTGCAAAGGAAAACTCAGCAACGTTTCAGTGTCGTGACTTTGTGGAGCATGAATAAGAGACTTCATCAGTAAACAAGCTGCAGAACACATGAAACAGTTTGTTTGTGGTTCAGAAATATAACAGCACGTTCAGACACCGAGCCATGGCTCTGTGCTACATGCACATACATGCTGATTGGCTGCACAGTGTGCCCATCAAAACAAAGTCCCGCCCCTGCCTGCATGGATTCTCAGCTCCCACATGCTGACGGCCAATAGGGGATTATACCTCTGTACAAGTTTGACAGGCCTGCTGTCAGTGAGCTGGTGACAGCAGAGCCTCCAACACTTCACTATATAAGTGGCAAAAACATTTGCTGGTCTGCTTTCACGTGCATCTTTGATCCACAGGTTGAACATGGTGTCTGCACCATCTGCAGCTCTGCTGGGAAGGCTGTGCACGAGGTTCACAAACATGTTCATGGGAAATTTGGACAATTCTTCCAGAAGTGCACTTGTGAGGTCAGACACTGATGTCATCAGCACTGAGGTCAGACACTGATGTCATCAGCACTGAGGTCAGGCTCTTTCACAGTAAACTCGCTCACCTTTACACACCTTGCTTTGTGCACTAGGTTGGAACAGGATGATAACCCAACCTTTCCCAGTGTTGGGAACATGGAGTTGTCCAAAATGTCTGGGGATGCTGAAGCATTATTCTTCACACATCTACCAAACCCAGGCTCCTCCGTTGGACTGCCAGATGGACAAATGTGACTTGTAGCTCCAGAGAACACGTCTCCACTGCTCTAAAGTCTGACATGCTTTACACCACTGCACCAACACTTTGCATTTGCATGTAAGACTAGGATGCAGCTGCTCAGCCATGACAGCCAAACCCATTGAGCTCTCTATACACTGATCTGGAGCCAGTCTGCAGGCCACATGAAGCTCGGTGGCATCTGCTGACCCTGCACTGAGATCTTACCTGACCTACCACTTTGTGGCTAAGCTGACTGGTTCCCAATCACGTCCACGTTATTATAATACCACTAACAGGGAGTATTCACAGCTGTTGTTGCACAGTGGCATCGTATCGTACACCCAGCTGCTGAGAGCGAGCCATCTCCTCACCTGTTTGAAGACTGCATGCTGCAGGAATCAGGACACGTTTAATACAACACGGTTGAAGGTGCAACACCTTCATGCAATGATCTGGAAAGAGATGAATACTCTTGGCATGTACAAAGATACTGGAGCAACCACACACCTACAGGAGCTCTGTGGTAAAAGTTCAAGTACTGCATTATTTACACTCTGAGGATATTTCTGTGTTTGTGCAAAGCTAACTAAACATTGTGCTGCATTAATATAATCAAATGACTTTATTTGATTATATTAATGAACTCAGTGTGAACCAGTTACAGCAGGTAAATAAGTACAACCCATTCGACCCACAAAGACACGCCCTCACTATACGCCGGCTCTGTGCGGCGTCCTGCCCCCCCCACCTGATCTAACTCATCAGCAGGTGGTCATCAGCTGGCAGCTCCGCCCCTCTCTGCACTCCAGTGTCCAGAGCGTATGAATCTGGGATGTCCTGGAGCCGTGAGCACTTAAGGACCGCCTTACGCTCAAACATGGTGTTTGTTATGGACAAACTGCGGTGTGCACACAAGTCCAGTAACAGAACGCCGCTCTGCTTCAGGTCAGGCTGGCCGCTCCCCCCAGTCACACCCTAAAGGTCTCACTGTCGTTGCCCACATGAGTGTTGAAGTCTACCAGTAGGACGACAGAGTCCCCGGGTGGAGCACCTTCGAGCACCCCACCCTGAGACTCTATGAAAGCTGGCTCCTCTGAGCTGTCGTTAGACATTTTATGTGGGGGTGCATCCCCGATCTTAACGCTGAACCTAAAAATCATAGTTTCTATTTCTATTCTACTTTCTGAAGCAACCAAAATCTAAACATCTGATCTCCCAGTTTGACTGGGAGACTGTGCTGGTTAATGCAGCCCTGCCACAGGGCCTGAGCCAGTGCTGAGCCTCTGCAGGTACAGGCTCTGCACAGACTCCATCACTCTGAGACAAAGCTCAGTGAAGCCTTTGGTGAAGTCTCTGTGATAAATGTGCTGCTGTTTGCACGTTTGAGAGCTTTTTCAAACACTTTGTTAGGAACATCCAGCTAAACTGTAACCTGGCCTGTTTCAGGACTGCATCATGCACAGTGCACGTGCACAGTCCACGTGCACTGTGCACAGTCCACAGTCCACGTGCACAGTCTACGCGTGCACAGTCCGCATGCACAGTCGGCGTGCACTTTTGGTTTCATTCCCTGGTCTTTGTGTAACACCTGCCTGCCCAGAGTTTGTTGCTTCGTTGTGTTTTCTGTCCGTTCATTCTTCCTGTGTAAACGTTACATGAATTATAAAAAGCATCAGTGACTGCACCTGGTCCACGAGGCTGTAACAAACCATGTAAAGGTCTGAATGGCCTCCTACTCAGAGCGCCTTACACAATCAAAAACTGAGAGTTTGTTGTTCCACAGATCTGTGGTGCTGTAAGACTCACATCCAAAGCTTGTCTTGTTCAGTACTATTTTCTTCTAAAACTATACAACAATAACACAAACTAGCATCAGTCCCCTCACAAAGACCAGTCTTCACATGAATACAGCACCTGCATATTTGTAGACAAATACGAGCTATGTTGAGAGTTACATTGGTGACTGTTGAGAACGAGTTCAGGACTTACAGTTATTCAGTACACGGTGCATCCTGCTGCCCCAGCAACGAGTTATTTAACAAACAGCTTGTTGCACAGATGTTTCCACATCAGCATTAGTTAGACATCAGCACGTACAAAAACAGACATATTTTTGCTTCATATCTTACAAGAACATGCTGATTTCATCTGCTTTTTACATGTTTGCCGTAAACGTAGCCTCTGATATTATCGATGTGAGCCTTTGTAAACTTACCACAGAGGCGTTGAGCCTGCCCATGGAAGGAAACTCTCCTGCTTTACAGCTGCCACACAGCAGCACCAGGTGGTTGGGGTCAGTGGCGTATTTAACGTCGGTCAGGCCTTTGCCCCAGGCCGAGGAGGACACGAGCCAGAGGAAGGCGAAGGCAGCGGTCAGCAGCAGGTCCTATCAAACACAAACGCTCACCAATGTATGCATGTACAGTTTTCAATGACACACTGATGTGGAGTTACATTTGCAGATTAGAGGATGTGACCGTTTTTCCTTAAGCAGCATAAAGGAGCTTCCTCTGATGCTTACACCCATCAGCCACCACATTACACCCCCTCCCAGATGAAGCCAGTAACACTGGTCGTCTTGCTACCATCAGTGCTCTGCTGCAAACTTTCCACAGACTCACTGCTCTACAACATGTGTACTCACTATGACGGGACCACGGCTGGTCTGCAGGTAGACGCTCCGGTAGCCCAGGTAGACTACGAGTGTGGCGGTGCAGTAAAGGAAGGCAAACACACCAACACACACAAAGAACTGCGCTGAAGAGGAGAAGTCGCCCTGCAGATAGGTCTCAGTGCACGAGCCGTTACACAGTAGTGGACAATATGGTTTCATTGCCAACCTGAGGAAATCAGAGAGAAAGAAGGCACGTTCACCCGCTGCTCCCAACACATCTGGTTTTATTATTTGACTTCAGAGAACACAGCTCCTCACCTGAGTTACTCTTCTATCCAAGGAATGCAAGAGGAAAGAAAGTAATCATCAAAACACACTCAGAGTAAGCCTTCAGCTCCATTACAGTTTACAGCGACTGGACACTGACGACTTTCTTACAAGGACTTTGTCATCTGTCCAACATCTGGAAGTGTTCTTGTTCTTTTTAAACGAGGAAACAAATGGAAACTCCTGATGTGATATGCTACATTGTGCCAATGGTCCTCCACTGTGTCTGCTTGGGATGAACAGGCTAAGAAATGAAAGCTCTTTATTGAAATGAATAATTAAACAGCACAGAGAATGCAGCATGTTTAGGTGGCAGCTAGCGAGCTAACTTCCTGCTAACGTCCTGCTAACGTCCTGCTAACGTCCTGCTAACGTCCTGCTAACGTCCTGCTAACGTCCTGCTAACTTCCTGCTAACTTCTAACTCTGTTAAATGTAATAAATCCTGTTTTCATGGATGGATGTTAAACTTCACAGTTACACCTGGTAAAGCAGCAACACTGATGATTTTATTACAGATGGAATAATTTAGACAGTTTGTAACTCTCAGTGATGCTGCAGTGATCGTTTGACTTTAGGACCCGAAGATGACAGAGTTTAGGACCCGAAGATGACAGAGTTTAGGACCCAGATTCCTCCGCGAGGCTCCTGACTACAGCAGCTGTAATGCTCCAACAATCCATCAGGCGCTGCGGCTTCGTAGCTGAGCAAAGTCTCACTTAAACATTTAGTGACAGATGTCTGAGCGCCGTGTACATAAAATCAGTTCGAGGTCAGCACAACCAGGATTCATACATAAGGTGCGCTGTCTATCTTTGAGAAACTTAAAGGATTTTAAGTGCGGAAAATATGATATACAGCGCTCCCTCGTTTATTGCAGGACTTACGTTCTAAAAATAACTGGTGATAGGTGAAATCCACGAAGTAGCCAACTTTATTTTTTACAATTATAGATGTTTAAAGGCTGTAAAACCTGTCACTACACACTTTATACTCTTTTCTCAGACAGGCAGGAACATCTTCACACTCTTCTCTCGTTTAAACTCTCACAGGTCAAACCTTCGTAGAAGTCCAGTGTTATAGAAAGAAACCAAAGACACCTGCTGGAGCCTTCGACGGTGCAAAATGTTTCGTCAACACTGTTGTTTGTTGAGGAGGAAACGTACAAACATACAGTGCAGCACCTCAGAGTCACACTGCTAGGATCAAAGATTTACATTTGACAAGCTGAACGCATCCTGTACAGGAGACACGGCACGCGATTGATTGACAATGGTGTACAGCCAATCAGGACGCAGAACACAATAAGCTGTAAAAACCCCAAAAAACAGCATGCAGGAGAAAAAAGACGAAACAGCGAAAGGTGAACCAGGTTATAGCGAGGGAGCGCTGTACAGAAGACAAGAACATATGGTGATATATGTCGTTACGGCACATGCTTCAAGTTAGACCATGGTACGGGCTGTAGGCCACATCGCCCAGCCCTGCTATAAACCTGTAAAAATACAGTTACACGCTGAAATCGTATGTGCCCTTTCCCAAAGCAGCCCACAGTGCCTCACTGGAGTCTTTGTTGGCCCGACTCTGACCTCCAGGCCTCATGGTTCACATCCCTGCTTATGATCCTCTGAAAACCCCCACTGAGTTAAAAACACAGGAAAACACAGCCTGGGAGGTAACAGAGGCGGAGTCACTGCCAGACCCTCCAACTCAACGGTGCTGCACCCACTCTGACAGGCTCCAGCTGATGTAAATGACAGAGTGGTCCACCCTACCTGCGGGGACAAAACGGCCCCCAGGCTCTGTTCAAGGTGTCCGTCTGCAGAAGCAGGGCTTCCCCACAGAGGGCCTTCCTCGCCTGCACGCTGCCTGGCACTGCTCCGTCCACTAGACCAGATTGGAGCCACCCTTTTGGTCAGGTCTGCAAAGTTCAGCACAAACTGGTGGTAGTAACCAGCTAGCCCGAAAGAACCGCGGCACCTTGGGATGCAGGCAGGATTTGACTCTGCTGTTTCATCCATCTGCAGGTGCACCTGCGTGGCCACGTGGCACTGCACCGTGACTGGGGCTCTGTACAGCTTGGTTCACATGTGTTCGACTTTTTCAGAGCGGAGAAGGACGCTTTCCCCTTAGAGTCTGCAGACACGGCAATCTGCCAGCAGCCATGGATAAACCCAGTGTGCAGAAAAACAGTGCAGTGCCCAGCCTGGGGCACAGGACACCCTGCAGCAGTCAACACTTCCTTCACTACAAGGACGATGTAGTGAAGGAAGGTGATGTGCGACTCGTCTGTTACTTCCATCTTCAGCATTTCAGCCATTTCTTTCTTTTGTGTAACTGACAGGGTCATGAACGCACCGTCACAGGGTGCGAAACAAAAGGCTCCACGAGGCCACGCAGAGGGGAGAACACAGCTGTGTGAGACGGTCAATGGAGGGAGGGGGGCCCCGACTCATCACAGCCTCTCTCCATCCTTTAAGGAGGTTGGTGTGATACACCTGTGTGGCTCCTCCCCTGTCTGACTGTACCCCTCCACAGGTCGGACAGGTCATGAACCACTGAGCTAACCACAGCCTGTACTCTATGCATTTTGCCCTTGTTCTTTGTAGCAGCACTATGGGATATCTGTCATGACCTCCACCCAGGCTGCAGTGGTGAAGTGCCTCGGAGCACCTCCATCATCATCGTGGCTGCATCAGCACCTCCCCTGGCTGACAGGGTCACAGCAGTGATCTGTGGCAGTGGACCCACCAGTGGCATGTGCAGAAAGCCCCATGACAAATAGAGTCACAAACAATATTGCCATGGAAACGCTAGCAATTGTCCACCGGTGCAAGGCCTAAGCCGTCCACTCCCGCCCGGTGGACATCTAGCTGGGTAAGCTGAGCATTGAAGGACAGCAGCAGGCTCAGCGCCCACTCGGTGGGCACTAGTGATGGGTTGGTCGTGAACAAAATGGCTCTTAGAGCCGGATCTTTGACGTGAACGACGCGAGCTGGCTCCTTATCGCGAGCCGTTTTTTTTCTCTCTCTCTCACTTTTCCCGCTTCACTCAGCACACGAGCCTTGTGCTTTACGGCAGAGGGGGGAGGGGCTGTAGTTACACTCAGTAGCACAGGAACAGAGCAGGAGGGAGAGAGAGAGAGAGCCAGGGACAACAACCTCACATTAGAAAGGTATAGTAATCATCCACAACTATTTTCAGTTGCAGATGATAAAGGATTCAGAAAGTTTATTCATGCAGGTCCATATGACAGAGAATATGCATCTTCTTTTTGTTTTCATATTTTAATTTATATTTAATTGTGTTGTGGTTTGCAGTGTTTTGTGTTGTTTCACTTTAAATTTGTAAAAGGAAAAAGCTGAAAATTTAAATAGTTAAAAGTTGAAATGTGAATAGTTGGTTTTTGTATTATATGATTTATTTATTTATTACATTTTATGTGGAGTGAATAAATAAAAGTATATTTACAGTGGCCCCTACAGACAAAACACGTACAAAATACAACAGAAATGCTCCAGGATGCTAGGGGGCAGTGTTGAGCTTTTGTTACCTAGTGGCTACACAAGCCAGCAAGTACCAACGATCGGTAGTAACAGGTAAATTAACTTTTTTAAATTTATTTATTTTTTTTTTATTATTTGACTATATATGAGTGCTTGTGTATAAATACACAAACAATACACACATGCTTTCAATTGTGTAATTTAAGTGATCTAGTAGCTCTGCTTTGGAAGTTCAGTTCATGCTAGAAATGTGTTTTGGAGTTTGTACGCGTTTTGTCTCTAGGGGCCACCGCATATATTTATATATAAACATATATAAATAAAACCACTTTTTTACATTAGTAATTCCTTTTGTCCATAATTTTATATTATTGTTAATAATAAATTAATTAAAGCAACAAAACAACCTGAAGAGCCGGGTCGGAGCCGAAAGAGCCAGTTCTCTAAAAAGAGCCAGAAATCCTATCACTGAGCGCCCGGGGTACAGGCTGCAAGGCCAGATACAGATGGGTGAACCAAGTGTTGCATCCTTCACAGAGCTGCTGCATGAAGCATAGATGAAGGAGCAGCCCAGGAGGTAACAACCCAGGGAGTCAACCATGTGCCTGATTACAAATTCAGCAGGTGATCAAATAATTATTTGGCCCATGACGCCTCCAACATCTGTTCTTGCTGTCACAGCGTTTCCATTTGTTCCCATTTCATCCTGATCACACTGGTACAGAACTACAGTCCTGATGTTACACGTCTGTGTCTAACTACTAGAATAAAGCAGCACACACTCTTCTGGCTTCTACATCCTGACTGCAACATGCACTTTATTATTATGTAACTGTATGATTGAGAGAAGTGTTACGAATGCGTACGATGACCTACAAACATAAAGATATAAACACGATTCATGAATCCAACATGTTTCCTCTTTTAAACATCTTTCTGTGCATACAAGCATGTAAAGCTACACAGAGCCTCCCTGCATGTGCACCAACCCCCTGATATGCACAGACCACATGCACGTCTCGTCTCTGTTATAAAACATAGATTTAACAATTAAAAGCATTACACAGTAGAGTGTGAAACTTCATATATGGTTTAAATAAACTGCTGCTACAAAAACTGATCAACTACTGTGAAGATCAGTCATTAACCTCCTCAGACCCAAACTCTTCCACTGCTTCTCTTTGCTATTTGTGCTCATTGGGAGCTGATGGATGTAAGAACACAGGATTACCTGATTTTTGTTTCTGAGAAAAATTCTGTATTGTGGTCTAGACAACCCAAAATATGATGTCCACATATGTGGACACAGGTCCTAGGTAGGGATGGGTATCGAAACCCGGTTCTTGTTGAGAACCGATTCCCACTGCTTCAATTCCTTGGAATTGTTTGCCATTTTTGCAAACGATTCCCTTATCGATTCCAGTCGCCCCGAATGACGTCACCACGTTGCGGAGCGTCATTTACCTGGCAGGAAACACGGCGGCTCAAACGCTCAAAAGTTTGGTTATACTTTACGAGAACGGATGACAACAGGACAACTTGCAATACTTGCAAAGTAGATATTTCATTTAAGGGAGGAAACACTACGAATATGCAAAAGCATTTGCTCACAAAACACACGATGACCTTAAATGAATGTCGTGTTTTTAATTCCGGACTCGTGAATCTCAACCCAGCAGCAGCGGTAACGTTTGCACGTCCTCTCCCGTTAATGCAGGTAAATAATCAACTAACAGTGCAGATTATGTTAGTGCGATCTGCCTTATTACAAACCTGCCATTACTGTGCGTTTAGGTGACCATGATGAGACAGACAGAGTCTGGCTCAGATGCTGGCAGTTCTCGCTGCAGTCTACCGTTAGCGTCTCCTTTCAGGCAGGATAGACGAATGTCACCAGGCAGTGACTCAGTTTGTGGTCAAAGGCTTGCAGCCGTTTGCCACAGCAGATGATTTTCAGTAAGTGAATGTGTTTAATTGTAGGCAGGGACATTACTGGATATTCTTGTGTAATTGCTACAGAATAATTTATGTTATTACGGAGCCCCGCAGGGGACATGGGAGAAAAAAAAATTAAGACGGACTTTTGCGAGATCTCGCAAAAGTTTTGTGGGATCTCACAAAACTAACTCGTGATCTCGCAAAAGATGAATTCCAACAATGGTGCCAGCTACTTAGTTGTAATATTACTCTTTCTGGGTCACAAAATAAACTTTTAAGATATTTTGAGGCATGAATGTAGTTGTGTAAACGTCAGATACCTGCTCAGTTTACAATTCAATTCAATTCAATTTTATTTATATAGCGCCAAATCACAACAAATGTCGCCTCAAGGCGCTTCATAGATACAGAGAAAAGCCCAACAATCATATGACCCCCTATGAGCAGCACTTTGGCGACAGTGGGAAGGAAAAACTCCCTTTTAACAGGAAGAAACCTCCGGCAGAACCAGGCTCAGGGAGGGGCGGCCATCTGCTGCGACCGGTTGGGGTGAGAGAAGGAAGACAGGATAAAAGACATGCTGTGGAAGAGAGACAGAGGTTAATAACAGATATGATTCAATGCAGAGAGGTCTATTAACACATAGTGAGTGAGAAAGGTGACTGGAAAGGAAAAACTCAATGCATCATGGGAATCCCCCGGCAGCCTACATCTATTGCAGCATAACTAAGGGAGGATTCAGGGTCACCTGGTCCAGCCCTAACTATATGCTTTAGCAAAAAGGAAAGTTTGAAGCCTAATCTTAAAAGTAGAGATAGTGTCTGTCTCCTGAATCCAAACTGGAAGCTGGTTCCACAGAAGAGGGGCCTGAAAACTGAAGGCTCTCCCTCCCATTCTACTTTTAAATACTCTAGGAACAACAAGTAGGCCTGCAGAGCGAGAGCGAAGTGCTCTAATAGGGTAATATGGTACTACAAGGTCATTAAGATAAGATGGGGCCTGATTATTTAAGACCTTGTATGTGAGGAGCAGGATTTTGAATTCAATTCTGGATTTAACAGGAAGCCAATGAAGGGAAGCCAAAACAGGAGAAATATGCTCTCTCTTTCTAGTCCCTGTCAGGACTCTTGCTGCAGCATTTTGGATTAGCTGAAGACTTTTCAGTGAGTTTTTTGGACATCCTGATAATAATGAATTGCAGTAGTCCAGCCTGGAAGTAATAAATGCATGAACTAGTTTTTCAGCGTCACTCTGAGACAGGATATTTCTAATTTTAGAGATGTTGCGCAAATGGAAGAACGCAGTCTTACATATTTGTTTAATATGTGCGTTGAAGGACATATCCTGGTCAAAAATGACTCCAAGGTTCCTCACAGTGTTACTGGAGGCCAAGGTAATGCCATCCAGAGTAAGAATCTGGTTAGATACCATATTTCTAAGCTTTTCAGCGCCGAGTACAATGACCTCAGTTTTATCTGAGTTAAGAAGCAGAAAGTTAGTGGCCATCCAAGTCTTTATGTCTTTAAGACATTCCTGCAGTTTAACTAATTGGTGTGTGTTATCTGGCTTTATGGACAGATAGAGCTGGGTGTCATCTGCATAGCAGTGAAAATGTATGCTATGTCTTCTAATGATGCTGCCTAGGGGAAGCATGTATAATGTAAACAGAATTGGTCCTAGCACTGAACCCTGTGGAACTCCATAATTAACCTCAGTGTGTGAAGAGGACTCTCCATTTACATGCACAAATTGGAGTCTATTAGATAGATATGATACAAACCACTGCAGTGCAATACCTGTAATACCTACAGCATGTTCTAATCGCTCTAACAGGATATTATGGTCAACAGTATCGAATGCTGCACTAAGGTCAAGAAGGACAAGCACAGAGATGAGTCCACTGTCAGAGGCCATAAGAAGATCATTTGTAACCTTCACTAAAGCTGTTTCTGTGCTGTGATGAACTCTGAAACCTGACTGAAACTCTTCAAATAAACCATTCCTCTGCAGATGATCTGTTAGCTGTTTGACAACTACTCTTTCAAGGATTTTTGATATGAAAGGAAGGTTGGAGATTGGCCTATAATTAGCTAAGACTGCTGGGTCTAGAGATGGCTTTTTGAGTAAAGGTTTAACTGCAGCCACCTTGAAGGCCTGTGGTACATAGCCGATTATTAGAGATAGGTTGATCATATATAAGATCGAAGAATTAATCAATGGCAGAACTTCTTTGAGCAGTTTTGTAGGAATGGGGTCTAAAAGACACGTTGATGGTTTGGAGGAAGTAATTATTGAAGTTAACTCAGAAAGATCGATTGGAGAAAAAGAGTCTAACTTAACATCAATGGAACTACAAGTAGCTGTAGATAATATTACATCTGTGGGATGATTATTGGTAATTTTTTCTCTAATGATAAAAATTTTATTTGTGAAGAAGTTCATGAAGTCATCACTAGTTAACGTTAAAGGGATGGTTGGCTCAAAAGAGCTCTGGCTTTTTGTCAGCCTGGCTACAGTGCTGAAGAGAAACCTGGGGTTGTTCTTATTTTCTTCAATCAGTGATGAGTAGTAAGCTGTTCTGGCTTTGCGGAGGGCTTTCTTATAAAGCAACAAACTATTTCTCCAGGCTAAATGATGATCCTCTAAATTTGTGACACGCCATTTCCTCTCCAGATTACGAGTCATCTGCTTTAGGGTACGTGTTTGAGAATTATACCACGGGGTCAGGTACTTCTGATTAGAGACCTTAGTTTTCACTGGAGCTACAGTATCCAGAGTCGTACGTAGTGAGGAGGTGAAATTATTAACAAGATAATCGACCTCTGTTGGGGTAGCGTTCAGATAGCTGCTCTGCTCTGTGTTGGTACAGGGCATTGACGATGATAACAGTGGCTGGATTATATTCTTAAACTTAGTTACAGCGCTTTCAGAAAGACATCTACTTTGATAAAGTCCACGCTCCACTGCTGCATAATCAATTATTGTAAATGTAAATGTTATCAAGAAATGATCAGACAGGAGAGGGTTTTCAGGAAACACTGTTAAATGTTCAGTTTCTATGCCATATGTTAAAACAAGATCTAGAGTGTGATTAAAGTGGTGGGTGGGTTCTTTTACATTTTGAGAGAAACCAATTGAGTCTAATAACAGATTAAATGCCATGTTGAGGCTGTCATTTTTAGCATCAACATGGATGTTAAAATCACCCACAATAATTATTTTATCTGAGCTCAGAACTAAATTAGATATAAAGTCTGAGAAATCAGACAGAAACTCTGTGTAAGGCCCAGGTGGACGATAGATGATAACAAGTAAGACTGGTTTCTGAGTTTCACAGCTGGGGTGGACAATGTTAAGCATCAGGCTTTCAAATGAATTAAAAGTCTGTCTTGGTCTTTCATTAATTAATAGACTGGTGTGAAAAATTGCTGCCACACCGCCCCCTCGACCTGTGCTTCGAGATTTCTGGTAGTTAGAATGACTCGGGGGTGTTGATTCATTTAAACTAACATAATCATCCTGCTGCAACCAGGTTTCTGTAAGGCAGAGTAAATCAATTTGTTGATCAATTATTAAGTCATGTACTAACAGAGACTTGGAGGAGAGAGACCTAATATTTAATAATCCACATTTCACTGTTTTACTCTTTGGTTCAGATGTGGATACTGTATTGTTCTTTCTTTGTAAATGTTTAAGTTGTTTGTTGCTGGTTTTTAGTTTGTTTTTTGTCTTTTTGGAAGCTGACACAGTCTCTATGGAGATGGGTTTTTGGGGGGGTAGCAGGAGGAGAGAAGCTGCAGAGAGGCGTGTAAGACTGCAACTCTGCTTCCTGGTCCCAACTCTGGATAGTCATGTTTTGAGGGGTTTAATAAATTTGTCCATATTTCTAGAAATGAGAGCTGCTCCATCCAAAGTGGGATGGATGCCATCTCTCCTAACAAGACCAGGTTTCCTCCAGAAGGTTTGCCAATTATCTATGAAGCCCACATCATTTCTGGGACACCACTCAGACAGCCAGCAATTTAAGGAGAACATGCGGCTAAACATGTCACTCCTGGTCTGATTGGGGAGGGGACCAGAGAAAACTACAGAGTCCGACATTGTTTTGGCAAAGTTGCACACCGATTCAATATTGATTTTAGTGACCTCCGATTGGCGTAACCGGGTGTCATTACTGCCGACGTGAATTATGATTTTACTGAATTTACGTTTACCCTTAGCCAGCAGTTTTAAATTTCCTTCAATGTCGCCTGCTCTGGCCCCTGGAAGACAATTGACTATGGTTGCCGGTGTCTCTAGCTTCACATGTCTGAGAACAGAATCACCAATTACCAGAGTTTGACCCCCAGCGGGTGTGTCGCCGAGTGGGGAAAAACGGTTAGACACATAAACGGGTTGGTGGTGTACCTGGGGCTTCTGTTTAGGACTACGCTTCCTCCTCACCGTTACCCAGCCGCCTTCTTTCCCCAGCTGCTTGGGATCTGCCGGGGAACAGCTAGCGGGGCCTACGCTATCTTCGGCTGCACCAGCTACAGGGGCCTGGCTAGCTAAGGGTGATAGCAGGGTGCAAAGCCGAGTCTCCAGATCAGTAATCCTGGCCTCCAGAGCTGCAAATATGCTACATTTGTTACAGATATCATTACTGCTAAAGGAGGCCGAGGAGTAACTAAACATCTGACACAATGAGCAAGAAAGTGCAGAAGGGACAGGTGAAGTAGCCATGGTGCTAACGGGTCGGCTACGAGCTAAGCTAGCGAAACAGTACAGAGACAGTGAGTGAATACTTTGGCTATAAATTAGGTAGTGAGTACACAGAAAGTGTGCTTCGGATGAAGCACGTGAAGATTATACTGTGAAAAAAGAATGTATTTAAAAGTTGTTAATTAAACTGCTAAGCAAATAAGCTACTCAGAAACACCACTGTGTTTGAGCAGGAACAGGAAGCGATACTATACCACAGAGCGAGCGAACACCAAGTGACAGCGCCACCGACAGGAACTGCTCATCCAAGACATCACATATTTGCAAAAGTGCTCCGACGTTTTCGGGGTTCTGACACCCACCATCTCGAAGCTAACGGGAGGTCGAGACCTACTACAGCCGGGAGGAACACCGCTTTCCCGGCACATCGTGCCTCGACCTCCCGGTCGGCTTCGAGCTGGTGGCCTCCGAAGAATGCGGCTAAAACTGTCTGTCCGTCTTTTTTTTCTCCCATGTCCCCTGCGGGGCCTCATATGTTATACTTTGTTATTGCTACAGAAGAATATTTATTTTATTATTTTACATTTACAATTTTTTCCTGGGGACCCTGTGACACCCCATTGAAGAGCTGTAGGCTGTGGATCTCTTAAGATCTCACTGTTGGGTTTGTAAGGCCATGTTACTCCTAAATTTCTATCTTGTTCAAAGAGAAGATATAAAACAAAGTTCTAAGCTAATCGACCTCAGTGTTCTCCTTTTAAAAAGAATCGAATCGTTAAACAGAATCGAAAATGGAATCGTGAAAATCTTATCAATGCCCATCCCTAGTCCTAGGAGGTTAAGGTCATTAAGGTCATTGGTAGAAAGTCCCAGGGCTTAAATGTGGGCCTCTCCACCAGTCGCTCTTAGAACTGAAGAAGCTTCTGAGATGAGAGCTGACACGTCTTGAAGAAACTTAAAGAAGTCCACATGTTAGCCTGCTACTACCACAGAGTGGCTAACATCAGTGTTATTCCACATCACCTGGATTAGTGTTCAAAATATGCAGAGATGAGCATATACTGACTCCAGCAGGTTATATTTCTGGTTTTAAATAAAACAACACTGAGAGGAGACTGTTCTACAGTTGGTGGACATTTCTGGATCTTTGTGAAGCTGCTACCACGAACCCCCAATGTGATCTGTGCGTATCAGCACACGTGTGTTTAGTAAGTGAGCAGCAGGGTGGTTGGAGTAGTGTTAGACATTAGTGTGGACACTAAGGTTAGAAAATGATCCAGTTCATCAAGCTGAACTGTAATGACCATTTATTCAGCTTTGCATGGACACATTAGTAAACAGTTGTGTCTGTCCTCACATCTGTGAAGCAGAGCTTATGCTTGGGCATCATATCGTACCATTCATCACACTAATGAGGCAAAGGTGTGGACCTATCAGGATCAGAAACTAGACTGGGAGAGTGCTCGTCAGTACCTGAACGGGTAGGCAAAGAACGCCTCCACAGGTCGGTCACTGTCTGGACAGCTGACTGTGAGGTGGGTCGTCCCAGTGTACCCTCCGATGGTGGCAAAGGCAAAGATTGAAAAGACCTGTTGAAGGCAGAAAAACGGGCATAAAGATGTATCAGGCGAAGCAGCACACACAGGCATTCACCTGAAAACAGGAAATCTGGTTCAATGAGGATACACGGGAGCAGACGTCAACCAAAGTCAAGTTTATTCATAAAACGTATTTTCACAGCACTCATGTGTTGTTCAGGACCAGCTGTGGACACAGTTTAACACCCACTGAGTTAAACCATCTCCTCCTTCTCCTTCCTGGCTAAAGTATGGGACATTATTACTTTATTGTATATTTGCTAAACAATATTTCTATAGTAACAATTTCCTGTTGATGTGCTGGAGGAATGTTGAGGAGGAAGTAGCAGCACTGCACTATGAAAACATCATTAAACTGTGTTACTGTCCAACAGCATTATATGGATCAATATCAGCACCATGATGTTTTACTCACTGCACTCACTTCCTATTAGTCTGCTGTAAATACATCCTGTTCTCTGACAGTTTGGAGCTCCACAAACAAAAGATGCACTTCTGAAATAAAACCCGGAGCAGCGTATGACCTGACTGTGATGGTAAAGATTTACAGCAGGTGGTGTATTAGCTAGGGATGGAAATCGAATGTAGCGATCCATTATCACTCATCGATTCTCATTGGCTCCGCGGTGGTTTGTGGCTCTGCTGCAGAGGAGGGGTCAAGTAGCGGGTTCAGGGGCAGGGAAGGATTGTGGAGCCCTGACTTACAGCATCAACAGATTTTCACAGACAACATGGACTACAGGCTGGGCACCAACACTCGTTTCTACAACTGATTCAGTTCTGATTCACAGGGTCCCGACTCTGTACACACACTGCAGCAGCAGCTCTGTCACATCGTGGCATCGAGAATACGGGACACTTACACTTGTTTTAATTCTAACCTGACTAGTTGGCAGAATGTAACAGAAAACACAAGATATTACTCAAATATATCATTCTTCCTACTAATGTTACAGAGGTCTGGGCCTTTTTGTTCATGAACCTTACAAGCTAAACTTTATCAACATTGTTCAAATTCTTACATGAAGCACTACATGTTTAGTTTCATACTAGGGCTGGGCCATATCATACCGTTCACGGTAACACCGGTACAACGTTAGGCAACGATGAGAAAATGAAACATGGCGATAGAATATGGGTAAAACGCGCATGTGCAGTGCCTTTGTTTTTATACGCACATGCCGAAAAAGCATGGCAGTGATGGAGAATGAGAAGGAAGAAAGCAGATTGTTGAGTGAAACATGAACCAGAATTAGTTTGTAAAAATGCTGCAACTTCAGTGATGTGGAACTGGTTTGGTGTTTGTCCATCAGATACACAAAGCACAGTTTTTGTAGAACATGCAAGCGGCCGTCGTTATTGCCGTGTTTGTCGGACTAAGGTGCTCGTAAATCTGGGAGTAACCTGCGTCCAAAACTCCATCCTCTTCAGGTCCCAAAGTCAAACGAACACTGCAGCATCACTGAGAGTTAAAAACGGTCTAAATTCTTCCATCTTTAATAAAATGATCAGTGTTGCTGCTTTACCAGGTGTAACTGTGAAGTTTAACATCCAGGCATCCATGAAAACAGAATTTATTACATTTAACGGAGTTAGAAGTTAGCAGGAAGTTAGCAGGAAGTTAGCAGGAAGTTAGCAGGAAGTTAGCAGGAAGTTAGCAGGAAGTTAGCAGGAAGTTAGCTCGCTAGTTACCTAAACATGATATAGCATGTTCTGACTGAGAGATTAATGAAAAAATTCAAACGTCCTGCTCTGCTACCACTTCCAACATAAATGAAGACAGAAAACTAAACAGCAGTGACGTTTGTAGGGTTACTGAAGTTGGGCTAGCTGCTATATAATGATGTGCTACGTGATCGCTAGCGACACAGCTATGTTAGCATAACATAAACAGTGAAGCTGCAGGATTTAAGCTAACACTTTTCCACTGGATAAAAGTTAACGTGAGGGTTCCTGATGGTTAGAGACAAATGCAATCGCATAGCAGGATGCTGTAAACGGGCCAAACTTCAGTCAGGAGAACAACTGAGATTATTCATCCACAATACGAGGTTAGTGATTAATATACTGCAACAACATGGGAACAGAGCAGCTGTGATAGAATTCAGCATTAATGAATCAATGTTACGGAAGTGGAGGAAGCAAGAAGAATGAGTTGAATAGTTTGATTTATCTGACTGTTTTGTTTCGCGTAATGTGTCTTATAATCCTGTGCACCTTATGGTCCGAAGAATACGTATTTGACGTTTTTATTTGGCACACTGCAGTTTACTGTTGCAAAGCTCCTCTTTTTAACTTCAGTGGATATTATACATGGTTAAGCTCAGGATATGTCAGCACATTTCTACTGGAGATGCCTTTTGGTTAAACTTTCAGCAAAGAATTTGCATTTGCACTGTTAAATGTTTATATAGGTTTAATGCACATAAAACAGCTGCTTGTTTAAGTGAAATACATGGATGGGTTTCTTGTGCTAGTAAAGTTGTGGAGTTGTATTTTGTCTCGCATCAATTATATCAGTTATATTGTTATTGCAAATTTTCAAATATATATCGTGATCAATATTTTGGGCCATGTCGCCCTGCTCTATTTCATACCCAACATCAAGATATGTTCAAATGAAATAATAGTGATCCCACAGACAGGTTCACTGACTCGTGCTACATCACCTATTAAACTGTAACACCTCATGATAGAAACACTCCTTCCAGTACATCCTTCCTCCCATGACACGATTTTCTTTATCTGAGATCCACTGCTGCAACACAGGAGCAGAGCCTTGAAATGAACGGCTCAGGATAGACACCGAGTTAAACTCCACAACCACAGACGCAGGAATTTAGCAGCCATGAGGCTGGCTGAGGATTTTCAGGAATGAGTTTCATCTTTCGGGTGTATCAGGTTCTCCACTACATTTCTCAGCTCATCTCAGACCCCTGTCCACACTTCACTCTAAACAAAATCCTACACTCGTATGCAGCATATCGAGGAGATCTATGTCAAAGGTCACCTAAAATCAGAGCCTGCAGGTCACGCTAGCAAAAACAGCCCGAACACTGGCTCTCTGACAAACTCACATTCATGTTTACAAGGTGTGGCATAAACACTGTCTGACATTCAGTGGTGTCACTAACATCTTCCATGCAGAGGGATGCAGCTCCGAGGCCACAACGCCATGAAACAGCAGCCCGCTGTGTAGATGTTCCAGGACTCTTACTCCACCAACCACCACACACTAAAACACTCATATTCAGTTAGAGAAAGTTTACTGTTACAGCACCATGTGACCTGCTCTACAGACACACTTCCCATTTTGGTGCCAGCTGCTGTCTTGAGTGTAGAACAAGGCTCAAAGGTAAATTACTGCAACAAACAAAAGCAGATGAAAACCCTCAAAGCTAAGTCGGACACCGTGGCGTGAAGGCGCAGTTCTGCTTTCTTTGCCACCTATTGGTCACCCTGAACCTGCACCCCTCCATCCCTGTCACCTGTCCAGACTGACTCCTGTGGCCGTCAACTTCTTCTGAAGGACAATTTCAGCAGGTGGTAAACAAACCTTTGGACTATCAGAACCAGCTCAGTTAGTGGATGTTAGACTGATTCATGTCCTCCTACAGGCTTTTTATGCTTTTGGTCACCGCGGGGACACTCACTCTACTCTCTCACCCACACTGCCAAACAGTAGTTGAATGTAGGGCTGGGCCATATATTGAGTGTTTAAATATATCAATATATTTTATACGAGACATGAGATGTGACAGTATCCTTTATATCGATATATGTTACATTATAATTATACTTGTGGAGCTGCGAGTTTGCCTCTCTCGTCTCTACGCTGCGTTACTCCGCCTCACTGAACCTCCCCCCTCCTTCAGCTGCAGGACGGACACGGCAGCTGTCACAGAGGAGCTGCTCGGTAAAAAGAAAACATTTGGACATTTTAGTGCTGCAGCGTGACGTTAACGCCATAACTGCATTAACGGGGCAAATCTCTGTTAACGAGTTACCACGGATTGCCCCGTGCGTGGGGCTGCACGGCGTCAACGCGCTAACGAGCTAACCGCGCTAACGCGTTGACGCCTAAAATCCTTTCAGTTTCTCATAAATCGACAGTGCGCCTTATGTATGACTTCTGGTTGTGCTCACTGACCGCGAACTGATTTTCTGCGGTACACGGCGCTCAGAAACCTTTCAAACACTGCTTCAGTACGACTTTGCTGAGCTATGGAGCCGCACCGCTTCATGGATTGTTGGAGCGTTACGGCTGCTGAGGAGCCTCGCGGAGTGATACGTACGCTGCTTCAGCGTAATGTTACCGTACTGAGCGTGTAAACGGCTCCTGCTCAGCGGTGGTTACAGAGGATCACGCAGCAGAAGCTGGGAACAGAGCAGCTGCTTGTTCTTCTGCTCAGCTCTGTTAGTTTACATGTTGACTGCACAGCTGTGAGCTCTTTGTTATGCACAAAAACAGCATTGTTTTCTTTCATTTATCATTATTATTTAATAAATGCTGATGCTGAGTAATGTTTTCTTGTACATCTACGCTGCATGTTAATAAAAGTGCCTGTGTGGCGTCTGGGACACAGCTTTGACTAAGAACTCTGTTTGTTCTTCCTTTATGGCTTTAAAACATATCGAGATATATATCGTATATCACCATCCAGCTAAAGATGAATGAATTTTGGGTCATATCGCCCAGTCCTAGTTGAATGTAAGATAAAGTAGAGAACGAGGTCAGTGGGCCGTGCCATTATCTTTACTGGCTAACTGACACATTGCTAGCCGGGCTGACCCTCGGCCAAACCCCTGCAGCCCAAAACCTCGGAGCTCAACCAGACGACCGAACCCACTGCTTTGAAACGTCCTCGGTGAAGGAGGAGTCTCTGTGACGGCCTCGCAACTAACAGTGGACTCACCGGCTCCACTATAAAGGGCCCAGAGCCTGCAGTGATGAGCCGGCTGTTGCAGTGTGGCGAACACGCTAAGGGGCGGGCTTATCAGTCGTGTAATCTAATTGGTACAGGGTTATTTGATGCCCCATGCTGGCACATTTTGGCGCTAAACGTTATGCAGCCATTCTTCACCGCTGTTGAGAAACGCCATCGATGTGTTCGTCTAGGTTCATCTTTTGTTAACACGATTAGAACGACACTGCGGATACAAGGGCCTCTGCATTAGCAGCAGGGTGAGGAGTTGAGTCATTTGGGGGGGGGGCTAAGGCTGACAGCAGCGTCCCATGTTACATGGACATGAATCTGTTACTCTAGCTGGATCTTATTGTTAACACTACTGGACGTCTAAGACCCACGCCTTTGTTGGAAAGGTGGATGTATTCTGTGATAGGTGGAGTTCAGTCATTCAGGAGAGCTTCAGAGTAGGGCTGGGCAATATGAGGAATCTAATATCACCATATTTCTTTGACTGTATCACAGTACACGATATATATCACGATACGTTCGAATAACCTTCAAAAACCAGTGTTTATTCAACCATGTAGTGTCTAAAGTTGCACCGTTCACGTCTTCTAGGTTGTGTCAGCTGACGAGCTGCAGCGTGCTGGGCCGACTGCAGTCTTGTAAGGCGAGTCCGACTAACTCTGGCATATTAGGAGTTACAATAGTCCAGCTGTAGTAAAAGCATAGATCGCCCGTTCACATTAGATACAAGCCTCAGTTTGAAAAACAACTGAGCTAGTCTGCTTTTCAAAGGTGAGATTATTGCCAAATACAACCCTCACATTTTTGGCATGCGACTCAATAAAAGGCTCAAAGCTGTGCAGGTTCAAATAAGAGGTGCTGGGATTACCACGTGGTACAAACACTTTGGTTTTGTTCTCATTAAAGTTAAGAAAGTTAGAGGCCATCCAGGTTTCACTGAGACAACGAGGTAAGGGCTCGAGTGGGGCAGGACAGCTTCTCTTCAGTTGGAGGTAGATCTGAGTGTCCTCGGCGTGTGAATGGAAACAAGTGTTATATTTGCTGAAATTAGACCCAGAGGCAGCATATAGGTAGAGAATAACATTGGCCCCAGTATACATCCCTGAAGAACGCCACAACTCAGGGGAGCTGAGGTCTCCAAAGTTCACAGAGAAAGTCCTGTCAAACGGGCACGAACCACTCCAATGGGGAAGCCTTGATGCTGCAGGCGTGAGACCAAGATGCTGTGGTCAACAGTATCAAAGGCCTTTGATCACTAAGTGCAGTGTCAGTGCTGTGAAGAGCCTGAAGACCAGACTGAAACCTCTCAAGAACATCGTGTCCATTTACAAAAGAGCAGCTGAACAAACACAATCTTAAGGCTAAGGCTGACAGCAGCGTCCCATGTTACATGGAAGCAAAGACTGGAAGTGTCCGTGGCATGTACGAGAACACTTTCCAGACTGAAAGTATATTTGAGATATTTTATAAAAAGCTTTGTTCACAACACAAATACAGATGGTCAGTCTGAGCCACGGGCCTGAGCCTGGTTTTCAGCAGTGAAAGTCTGAAGCACAGGGCAAAGCTCCGAGCGCACACAGGATTTACAGCCTCACACACATGCTCATAAACATGAACACACACCTCCTCATGCAGGAGATAAAACAGTGTCAGTGTTGTTTGCTGTCAGAAAGACTCCAAGGACAGAGGAACAGTGATTTACATTTAACCAGGAGGATGCACCACCAAGTTCTTCCACTGCAAATGAAGAGTGTCTCTGCACGTGAACGTCTCCCCACACACCACAGAACACGTTAAACACCCGTCTTGGCTCGGGTGGAGTAAAGCCTACGGCCGACAGGTCGGACACCCACATCGGTGCCACTGAAGTTCGCTCGCTCATGAACACTAATCTTCTTCACTAACGGGGAGCTGGATCTGGTGCTGGTGAGGGAAACCTGGCAGAGAGCCGGGGAGTCCAGCTGTTTTACTTTTACCTTCTGACTGTGAAGATCTGCTGAGGATGACTGCGCGTGGTGGTGGAGTGGCCTGCAACCATCCCCCCCGACACCCGTGCAGCTGTATACAGACCTCTGTAATATCCCAAGGACTTCATCCAAGACTTTTTTAACTTCTTAGCTGGTACCTTTGATCAATCATGTTTGTCCCTCCAGTCTGCTGGCCACAGATCAGTCTGACTGTCTGTGTCGGGGCCTGAACGGGCTCATACGGCGGATCTTGTGCTGTCTCCACGGTTACCGGTCCTAAACATGAAAACATGTGACACTGTTTTTTCTGATCACTGTCCTGTTGTGTTTGATATATTTTTATCTCACACCTCATGGTTGTAGTGTGTTTAACCCATCTGCAACACAACAACTTTCTATTGCTTTTAAACACGTTTCTCCCCTCGGCTTTGGTACATCTCATTTTTATAATAATGCAAAACTGTCCTTGATGAGTTGCTGCTTTACAAACTAGTCGTTTCTTTTGGGTCGAAAATTGGTCGACGCATCGGGCAGTGGACGACCCGAGGGCTTTTCTCCACTGCCGTCATGAAGGGTTGCCGATCATCTTCGCCCTGATTCAGTCCATAATGAGATTCACTTGCTGTTTCCGTAGCAGTTTTTACAGGGTGGGGTTGCTAGCCCCACGCCCAACCCTCCTCCTTTCTCATCCAGGCTTGGGACCGGCAATGGCGCTTTACAAACTATGAGTGTGAAACCACAATCGGACCCGTGGATAAACGACACCGCTCGTTCAGCCAGACGAGCGAGCAGGCTGAACGCAAGCGGAAAGACGGCGTTTCCCATCCTGAGCGACCGTCTGTGAAAGCAGAAAATGTTTTTCTGGTGTTGTTGAGCTCCAACAATCCTCTGGGTCTTTTTTCAATGACTGACTCTGCTCTGAATATTCCCAGCTTAACAGTTCAGTTTGTTATCAGTAAGATAAAACAGCTGCCCTCACACGGCTGGTTTTGATCAGTCTGAGCCGTGTGCCTTGATCAGCTGGAGGAACTATGTGATGGCATGAAGACGTCATCTTGTCCAAATGATGTTGTTCCAACAAATCTTTTAAAAAAGATATCCTCGATTCCTCGGTCCTCTTCAGCCTATCTCAGAGCTTCCCTTCCTCTCAAAGATTTGGGAAAGATTGTGTTTGTTCAGCTGCTCTTTTGTAAATGGACACGATGTTCTTGAGAGGTTTCAGTCTGGTCTTCAGGCTCTTCACAGCACTGACACTGCACTTAGTGATCAAAGGCCTTTGATACTGTTGACCACAGCATCTTGGTCTCACGCCTGCAGCATCAAGGCTTCCCCATTGGAGTGGTTCGTGCCCGTTTGACAGGACTTTCTCTGTGAACTTTGGAGACCTCAGCTCCCCTGAGTTGTGGCGTTCTTCAGGGATGTATACTGGGGCCAATGTTATTCTCTACCTATATGCTGCCTCTGGGTCTAATTTCAGCAAATATAACACTTGTTTCCATTCACACGCCGAGGACACTCAGATCTACCTCCAACTGAAGAGAAGCTGTCCTGCCCCACTCGAGCCCTTACCTCGTTGTCTCAGTGAAACCTGGATGGCCTCTAACTTTCTTAACTTTAATGAGAACAAAACCAAAGTGTTTGTACCACGTGGTAATCCCAGCACCTCTTATTTGAACCTGCACAGCTTTGAGCCTTTTATTGAGTCGCATGCCAAAAATGTGAGGGTTGTATTTGGCAATAATCTCACCTTTGAAAAGCAGACTAGCTCAGTTGTTTTTCAAACTGAGGCTTGTATCTAATGTGAACGGGCGATCTATGCTTTTACTACAGCTGGACTATTGTAACTCCTAATATGCCAGAGTTAGTCGGACTCGCCTTACAAGACTGCAGTCGGCCCAGCACGCTGCAGCTCGTCAGCTGACACAACCTAGAAGACGTGAACGGTGCAACTTTAGACACTACATGGTTGAATAAACACTGGTTTTTGAAGGTTATTCGAACGTATCGCGATATATATCGTGTACTGTGATACAGTCAAAGAAATATGGTGATATTAGATTCCTCATATTGCCCAGCCCTACTCTGAAGCTCTCCTGAATGACTGAACTCCACCTATCACAGAATACATCCACCTTTCCAACAAAGGCGTGGGTCTTAGACGTCCAGTAGTGTTAACAATAAGATCCAGCTAGAGTAACAGATTCATGTCGATCTATTCAGTGAATCGAAGCAGCCCTCTTTATAACAGGGCTGCACATAAGTGGTCCGCAGGTGCACATGCGCTGTCAGAATAAAAGACGTGCACCAGATAAGAAGTTGCAACGCGTGTTTGCGTACATAAGATTTTCAGGAGGAGGACAGACGTTTGTTTAGAACTCTTAAAGATGTCAAAGAAGCTCCTTTAAGCAATTACTGTGATGTTCCTCCACCTCCAAAGAAATGTCAGGAGTCCGAACCACAAAAGAAGCACGTATTCTCGGACAAGTGGTTGCAGGAGGTGAGCTGGCTTCAAACAAATGCTGAACGCACAGAGACTTGGTGCAGAATGAGCCGTGAAAATCCCACTCTAGGACAAAAACACTGCCGTTTACATAGGAACTAAAAACAGCGCATGCACACGTGCGGACCACTTATGTGCAGCCCTGTTTATAACCACTCTGCTGCGGGGGGGTCAGCAGGGTTAGGTTTGGATGGACTCTGTAACTGTGCTGTGGTTCTAAACAAAGAGTTTGAAAAGCCAAAAAAATCGTGTCTTTTTAAGACGATGACCCACAGATGATGTAATTATTGTCCGATTCTACATATCAGGTGTAGCTAGGGCTGTTCGGTGTAACGATATATATCGGATGATGATATAAATTTTTTTTTCATTTTACGCTCTCGTTTGTTTCGTGGTGTCGCAAAATAAACTGTTTACAGCTGTTTTCATGTCCTGATGGTCACTGTAGTTATTATTAATTTATTAAAGTTCTCTCTTTCTCTTATATTTAATATATCCACACTGCGGACGACAAGCGCCTGTTTTTATGCGTTGTCGTTAGCAACAACGATGGTAACACCATTGCGTGTCCGCTTGTTTATGTGCTACATAAACCTTTCACAATAAAGCTCAAGATCCTGTTGAGACTTTTCAAAAGAAACTGAATCACGTCAAAGATGCAGAGAGTTTACGGATGAGAAGCAACAAAGAGCCGCCAGGTGCTAAAAAATAAACCTTAGACTCAAACTTTGAAAGAAAACGGCGCCGTTACAACTTATGTCTAAAAATGTTTCATGCATCGTTAAAACACTCGACTCAGCTACATGACGCGCAGCTGGAAACACATCACACAAGTCGAGCTGCTGAGATTCACAGAGTTTACAGAAAATGTTACATGTTTGTGATTTAAATCGTTATCAGACGATAGATGTCTTATATCAGGATATGAGGTTTTGGTCGTATCGCACAGCCCTAATAACAAAAAGCACAAATAACTGTCCTCTGTGTTAACTTCAAAGAGTTCACACTGGTGTTGACTGTCTGCCTTAAATATGTAAAACAAATGCAATTACAAACTACACAACATCAGCTCTGAACACAGCACAAACAAATCTCTGCTAGCTGTAGCTCAGGAGCTAGGGCAGGTAAACACTAACTGCAAGGTTGATGGTTTGATTCCCGGTGGCTCCAGTGCCAGCTCTGAATGCCAAAGCTTGCTGGGTGAGATACTCAACTTCAGGTTCTCCTCCAATGCACAAATTTACTATTCAAATGTTAGACAGCACACGTACGAATGGGTGTAGGAGGCTTTGTTTCTCTTCTTCCAGGCTGTTTCTCTTCTTTCAGATTAGAATGTCTGGCAAGCAAATAACTCAAAATATTGTCAATAATAAACACAATACTGTATTTATGGGCTTTTGTGTCAAGCTGTCAGGAAACAAAGGGTTTATAGATATAATGTAAGTTTGGTTATTTGCTCATTTGTTGCCTGTAGACATAATGCTGCTTGTGCTTGAATGATTCACAGGTCAGTGTTAAACAGCTGTAACAAAACAAACCCATTTATAATCAGCTATGAGAGCTGCTGCTTTTAACACCCGTCTGTCAACAAACCGACCTTATAGTCATTTAAACAAGTCCGCGCGTGGATCTGTGCAGAGGGCTCAATCCTAATGCGTTTCCTTCATATTCAGTCTACTCAGAATCAAAGGGCAGTTTCTCTCAAACACAAGTGACATTTACAGCTTGTTCCAACACAAGCCGAGCAGCTGCCACTCCACATCAAATTCACCCCACGGTTCAACAACAGCAGGTACCAACTGGGAGTGCCACAGTGGGAGTGCCACATTGCCCAGTCCTACACATAATCAGGTTTTATGGCGTGATAAAAGCCGACACCCTGTTCTAGGTTAACATGAGCAAATGAGCAAGGTCGGTGTTATAAAACTTAACGTCGACAAGACAGAAGAAGTTTAAAGTTAGTTATTCAAGCTCTCTTCTTGAATACTGGTACCAGTTTCATTACTGGTACCAGGATAAATGGACTCCTAGGAGACGTCGCAGCGAATATTCGACCCTTCACGCTGATTGGGATGAATAATGTACAAAGACATGTTTGTGACAGTGCTTACCCATTCGAGGACACGAATAAATCCCAAAGGTTCCTTCAGCGGTCCAAGGTCCAGAGAAAACCCAGCCATCGCTTTCTGTGCACCAAAGACACACCAGGTATAAACGAAAAGTACCTCTACAAACGGCGGTTTGTTGGTCACCTTGCAGATAACTGACGCTGCCCTGGTTAAAGCAGTTGAGGCTAACGCTAGCTCACGTCAACTTAAGCACTTTAAAAGACTCACAAACCTGAACAGTGTCCATCGAAGTGTGTAAAAACTAGCAGTCAGTGTCCCGGTACTACTTTTGTCAGTTTGCATGGAAAGCTAACTTCAAGTTGCTCCGTCTGCTTTCTGCCGACGACATAGGAGCTAACAGCAGGGGGCAGTCTCAACTGTGCACGGACTAGTGATGCGCGAATCATGAACGAAACGTTCAATACTCGAGAATCACTTTACTGACTCGTGAATCATGATTCACAAGCCCAACTGACTCACTGACTCATCCCTGTTGCTGTTAGCAAACTAATTCCATTAGTAGAAATATATCTAGCTTATAATTAAAATTGTGTGGAAAAAACAACAGACAGTTTCTTAACAAAAAAATTTCTGCTCTGAACATGAAGAAAAAACCCTGAGTAGAAGCTCACATCAAGACAATAGCTCCTCAGTTCACAGTAGCATCGCTCTGCTAACATGCTAACAGTACATATAAGTTACTCACCCCCTCCCGCCTGGCTCACAGCTTCTTCTTCTTGGTTGGCAACCAATGTTAAGGCGCATTACCGCCCCCTGGCTCACAGCTCAGTGGACATTTAGATGAGAAAATATATATTTGACACATATGAGGAAAATACTAATAAAATAAAATAAAAATAAATAAAGTAAATGTTCCCTTTAGAAATCTTTTTTTTTGCTCTATAAAACTAGTTGTTTTTCTTTTTCAATCACTCATCTTAGCAGTAGGATTTACATGAAAAGAGAAACAAATTAAGTTTGAGTAAAAATGTATATTTTTTGCACTCTCTGGGCAACTGACACAATGACTCAAATCCGATTCACTTTGGTGTGTGACTCATTCAAACTCGTTTCAGTAAAAAGAATCGAATTCACCATCACTAGCACGGACCCCACTTTACTTTTAAATAAATAAAATAAATAAATAAAAAGCACATGTTTGAAATCAGAAAGCGATGACTCATTTTTCTTTCAGTGTGATTATTAGTTAGCGTTTCTTATGTTGGAGGGAGCTTACGGTAATGCGAATTCTGCACAAAGCAGTGTAATTTTCGAATGTCCGATCTTTCCTCGCGACTTGAACACAGCACACAGCCCCGCCCCCTCGTATTTGTATTCCACCGTCGCCATTTTGCTTGAGTCAGAGAGCAGTTCTGGTTTTCTTCGAGCGGGTTCGGGTTTTTCTTGCTATACTCTACAAGTTTTCAAATATCTTTTTAAATTTTAAACTGGTAATTGAACACTACATACACTGTTTACATCATATGTATGCAGTTACATTGAAACACGGACGTGAATACCACGGTAATAAACGGCCGTGTGAACGCTTAGCTAACGATAAGGTTGCTAACCGTCCAAGGTTTCGCTAGGCCTCTGTTATGTACACGAGCTTAAAAGTGCTCATCTATTAATCATAATAATTTAAGAGTTCACATTTTTAAACTAGACACTAGTTAGCCAGGTTAGCTATAAAGTCAAGGCATTTTCCGACTGGGAGTCACGTAGTTCATTAGCTTTGAGACACTTTTTGTAATTCAACAGTAAGTATGTGAATGTTTTCTTGGCTGTCTTGGTCTTTAAATTCATATTTTCCTCGAGTTTGAGATTCGTTATTGTTATCTGAGTGTTTCGGTTTCATTGCTGTTTGTGTCCTAATTAAGATGATATTTAAGGCCAGTCGTCACTGGCAGGCGGAGGCCTCCCAAAAACGACACTTGTAGATTTTCCTGCATGAGACACTTGAAGTGTAAAAGTGTGTCAGTGTGTCCGAGCACACTTGTTTCCTGTTGCTGTGTGAAGTGTTTGTCCTGTTTGTCTTTCAATAACCACTGTTCAGTTCCCCGGGGAGTGTTTCTGATGTATTTGTAGGTTTAAACCCGTCCTCTTGGCCCTCTTTGGGGATCCCTGGATCCGGATAATTTGCCCCCAGTTGATTGGCAGAAGATTTTTTTTTCTCCAGCATTTGGTAATCAAGACGTGAAAGTCCTGCACGGGTTTCCTCCCAACCTCCAGCATTCAAATGTCACAAAATGTGTAAAATGCCAACAAGCCCAAGAAGAAGCTGAGGATTTCCCCACCAACCACGCCACCTTTCTCAACTTTTTTCCCACATCACTTAGTTTCTTCTATTTTTTTCTTGTTCATGCTGTTTATGTCCCCCTACTTATTTATTTCAGTAGCCACCAAATAGTATCAATGATGATTTACAAGCAATGGCCAAAGGACTTTATTGCATCAGCATCAGTATTGTTTAGCGGTTTGGCAGAGATCAGGATGTCTCAGAAATGGGATGTCGTAGGAAGACTAATGTCTTTGGGAGACCCACCCCACTTTTCCTCTTATCTCATGGATCAAGTGTTCCTTCAGGATTTCCTTACTACTGTGGAGACTCCGAACCAGCTGTGCACTCGAGGCAGACCACTTCTCTACTACCTCAGGTAAACGAGCACGAGTACAGGTCAGCTTTACTCTCACTGCACTATTTCTGCCTTTTCTACAAATTTGTCAAATTGTTTAAGTTTTCTTGTTGTTTGACTTGAAATCTAGTTGGTGAACTTTTACAAACTGGTCAAATATCTTTGACCCTGAGTATCTTTATTTGGATTTTTAGTGCTGCTAAACTTGGTAGTGGTCCTCGGTGACCTTAGCACTGCTTAATTTTATGTACAAAGCGCCAAATCACTACAACAGTCACCTCAAGGCACTTTCTATTGTAAAGTAAAGAATGCAATCATATGAGCGCTTTGGCAAAAGTGGGAAGGACAAACTCCCTTTAAACAGGAAGAAACCTCCAGCAGAACCAGGCTGACAAAGACCCTCTGTGGAAGTGCTGGGTGCACGTCAGGAGTTGGTGCTTTATAAATAAAATGAACCGAATTAAAAATTGAGTGAAGAAGAAACAGTCATCGTGTCATGGGGAGCACCCAGCAGCATAACTAAGGGAGGATTCAGGGTCACCTGGTCCAGCCTTAACTATATGCTTTAGCAAAAAGGAAAGTTTGAAGCCTAATCTTGAAAGTAGAGATAGTGTCTGTCTCCTGAATCCAAACTGGAAGCTGGTTCCACAGAAGAGGGGCCTGAAAACTGAAGGCTCTGCCTCCCATTCTACTTTTAAATACTCTAGGAACAACAAGTAGGCCTGCAGAGCGAGAGCGAAGTGCTCTAATAGGGTGATATGGTACTACAAGGTCATTAAGATAAGATGGGGCCTGATTATTTAAGACCTTGTATGTGAGGAGCAGGATTTTGAATTCTGGATTTAACTGGTGTGGCTGTAGCTCAGGAGGTAGAGCAGGTCACCTACTGATCGGAAGGTTGGTGGTTCGATCCTTGGCTCCTCCAGTCTGCATGTCAAGTATCCTTGAGCAAGATACTAACCCCAAGTTGCTCTCCGATGCGTCCATCGGAGTATGAATGTGTGTGAATGTAGGTAGATGGCACTAAGTATAGTTAAAGTGCTTGTGAGAATGGGTGTGATTGGGTGAATGTGGCATGTTGTATAGAGTGCTCCGAGAGAGTAGAAAAGCGCTATATAAGAATCAGTCCATTTACCATTTACCAACAGGAAGCCAAAACAGGAGAAATATGCTCTCTCTTTCTAGTCCCTGTCAGGACTCTTGCTGCAGCATTTTGGATTAACTGAAGGCTTTTCAGTGAGTTTTTTGGACATCCTGATAATAATGAATTGCAGTCGTCCAGCCTGGAAGTAATAAATGCATGAACTAGTTTTTCACTCTGAGACAGGATATTTCTAACTTTAGAGATGTTGCACAAATGGAAGAAAGCAGTCTTACATATGTGTTGAATACATATACAGGGACATGTTGTGGTTATTGTCGTGCACCAGGAGGATCCCAGGACCCACTGCAGCAGCGTAGGTCAGTGGCAAACCACAAGCCTCAGGCCAGCCTCATGAAGTCCGTTGCTGATTGTTTGATCAGAGACCTTCACATCAGCGGCCTGCTGGAGGTCATTTTGTAGCTCTGGCTGTACTCAGACTACTGCTGCAGCTGTCGATTGTTTTAGTAATCGATTAATTTATCGATTATTCAATCGAGTATTCGGATACAATTACAGTGCTGGCTGCGGTGAAGAAATGGCAGCACATCAGTATTGTGAGGTTTGCCCTGCGCTTTGATGCAACGTCTTTGAGCTGCTGAAAACAAGACGGTATGATGGTGTAGAGTTAATATGAGCAGTAACTGATTGTCCAGCCTAACGACCCTCAGGTCAGCGAGTTTGACTGCAGGACCAGTGCTGCTGTTTGGTCCTCACGGTGTGTGTGTGTGTGTGTGTGTGTGTGCGCTTCCACATTAAACTAGGCCATTGTCATCACTGCTGCTGTTGTGTATCAGTGTGTGGAGCCTTTTCATCCACAGCTGCTCCTGAATGTATTGCAGTTATGGGTGAAACGCTCACACATTGGCTCATACACAGCTCTGTGTTAAAGTATCCAAGTAATGTCTGTTTTTCTTTTGTTTGTTTACAAAAACCAAAGCATTTGTAGACATTTGGGCGACGCAGCGTGCCTGTGTTGTTCCTGGGACACACTGACACTGAGCGTTTAAATATTCCCTTGTAGGGCTGTGCGATATGACCAAAGTCTCATCTCCTGATATAAAACATCTATAACGATAACGATATAAATTACAGAAATTTAACATTTTCTGTAAAGTCTGTGACTCTCGGGCAGCTCGACTTGTGTGAAGTGTTTCCAGCTGTGCGTCATGTAGCTGAGTCGAGTGTTTTAACCGATGCATGAAACATTTTTAGACATAAGTTGTAACGGCGCCATTTTCTTTGTATTTATTACACGGCGTGCTGCGGGGAAAAGCCTGCTCTAACGTTTGAGTCTGAGGTTTATTTTTTAGCACCTGGCGGCTCTTTTTTACTTCTCATCCGTAAACTCTCTGCATCTTTCACGTGATTCAGTTTATTTTGAAAAGTCTCAACAGGATCTTGAGCTTTATTGTGAAAGGTTTATGTGGAAAATAAAAAAACGGACAGGCAATGCTGTTACCGTCGTTGTTGCTAACGACAACGCATAAAAACAGGCGCTTGTCGTCCGCAGTGTGGTTATATTAAATCTAAGAGAAAGAGAACTCTAATATAACCAATACAGTGACATCAGAACATGAAAACAGCTGTAAACAGTTTATTTTGCGACACCACGAAACAAACGATAGCGTAAAATGAAACGATAGATGTCGTTCTATCGAACAGCCCTATTCATTATACATTAAAACATTAAAAGCATCCAGAGTGCTGGTTTGGTCTGAGATGTGATGTGTGTTTGCTCTGTGTTGTCAGGGAGGTTCCTGTCGGCCCATAAGAGAAGCAGCTGCTGGGTTTAGAGGTCGTTCCTTTACTACAGCTTTACTATGACCAGCCATGGAGACGACTGCTACTTCTTTTACTATTCTACCTGCAGCAAAGTAAACAAGCCTGCTACAAGCACACATTGGGCTAGAAAGTGTTGGTGACCAGAAAGAAGAGTCCAAGCTTACTGTTTGTCTGTGCAGGGAGACAGCTGTCCGTTCAGACACTGCGAGGCAGCTATGGGCAGCGAGACCACCTGCAGCCTCTGGGAGGAAGGACGCTGCTTTCGTGCCGTCTGCAAGTTTCGCCACATGGAAATAACGGTAAGCAAAATGTAAATGGAAGACAGCTGAAGTCATCTCCTTCAGGCTTTGCCCAGTCAAGGCTGTGTGTGTCTTGAAGAGTAAACCAGGATCTCCACTCCTGACTCCTTTCAGATTTCTACAATGTGAAGCTACATAGTCCAGAGTGGTGTCACAAAGTGTGTTAGGAGGAGCCATTCATGACCAGAGGGCGGCTCTGAGCCTCCTCTGAGAGTGAGGAGCGTTTCTCCTCATGCATGTTGTTTCACCACGTCACATGGACACCACATCATGTTTACATGTTAATGTTCTTCATTACAACAGAAAAATCGGAAGGAGATCCCGTGTTACTGGGAGAAGCAGCCGGCAGGCTGCCAGAAGCCACACTGTGCCTTCTACCATGAAAAGCCTCGCTGCATAGAAGGCGTCTTTGTCCAGCCTGATAAAAGTGAGTTTAAACACACACTTTACATCCACTACAGCAAGATGCTGATGAGCAGGGCGATCTGACCCCAAATATTTATCACCATATACATTTGAAAATGTGTGATAACGATATAACTGATGATATAATTGACACGAGACAAAATACTTTACAACTCCACAACTTTATTAGTGCAAAACCCATCAATGTATTTTCACTTAAACAAGCAGCTGTTTTATGTGCATTAAAGTTATATAAATATTTAACAGTGCAAATGCAAATTCCTCACTGACAGTTTAACCAAAAGGCATTTCCAGTGGAAACTGGCCGACATATCCTCAGCATAACCATGTATAATATCCACAACACTTAAAAAGAGGTCATACACACACAATATGGTAACATTATGTTGAAGCACAGTACGTATCACTCCACGAGGCTCCGCCTACGATAGCCGTAATGCTCCGACAATCCATCAAGCGGTGCGGCTTCGTAGCTTAGCAAAGTCGTACTGAAACATTTGACAGATGTTCGAGCGCCGTGTACATAAAATCGTTTCGAGGTCAGTAAACACAACCAGAGTTCATACATAAGGCACACGGGATTATAAGGGGCTCTGTCGACTTTCAGAAAAATCAAAGGATTGATTTTAAGTGCCGTATTTTCCAAACAACACGGTAATAACGACGGCCCGCTAGCATGCGCTACCAAAAATAGTGTTTTGTTGTGTATCTGACGGACGAAAGCTAAACCAGTTCCACACCAGTGAGGTTTAGGGCTGCCACAAACGATTATTTTGATAGTCGACTAATCAGATCATCATCCAATGAGCGTAAAACTACAGCTTATTGCACCAGCAGCATCTGCTCTTATATAACTATCATTAGCTTACAGCTTTAAGTGTTTAAGGTATGTGCTAACTAAAAATAAAGACAAGATGATAGTTTATTAAATTTTAATGAAATCTGCAGATTGTTTGGGTGAAGTTTAATAAACTCCTTGCTATCTAAAATATAACAGGACACCGGAGTAAATTCTCGAGCATCTCACACTTCTGATAATCAGCTGTCTGCTTGACGTTTATTCAGCTGTGTAAAAACTATAACTTTAATCTCAGCCAAACCGATTTACTCAGGAACAAATAAAATACTAAAAAAGTCAAACAATATCATTTTTAAGTTATCTAAGTGACTTATATATCATGTTTAACCTGAGTAGCGAAAGACAGCGGTGGGTTTGAAAACGATTAGCCGGGAGTCCGGTGTTCTCACGGCTCTAGTTAGCCTAGCCCCCGGCTAGCTATCGAGCTAGTGGGTAACAGACGTCTCCGAAAACGTCGGAGCACTTTTGAAAATATGTGGTGTCTTGATAAACTGAGCAGATATTTGAGGTTTACACAGCTACATTCTCGCCTGAAAATATGTTAAACGTTTATTTTGTGACCCAGAAAGAATAATAAGAGTAATATTAAAACTAACTAGCTGCCGCCATTGTTGGAAACTGAGCTGGGACACAGCTGTGTCCCAAAATGTAGGCTGCTTCCTCCTGAGGACGCATTTGTAGACCGATTACGTCACAGCGACGCGGCGAAGGCTGTCCAAATTCGTAGACTCCTCTCAATGCAGCCGACAAATGCGTCCTCCTTTTCCCCGAATTTGAAGGATGGGTCGGGTGTGTCCTTCGTGGCCCACCATATCCCAGAATTCATAGCGTGGCCCAGCCAAACTCCAGTTTCCAACAATGGCGGCCGCTACTAAGTTTTAATATTACTCTTATTAATCTTTCTGGGTCACAAAATAAACTTTAACATATTTTCAGGCGAGAATGTAGCTGTGTAAACCTCAAATATCTGCTCAGTTTATCAAGACACCACATATTTTCAAAAGTGTGCCGACGTGTTCGGAGACGTCTGTTACCCACTAGCTCGATAGCTAGCCGGGGGGTTCAATGGTCACTCCAGCCGGCGAGAGCAGTGGAGTCCCGGCTTCATCGTTTTCAGACCCCTGCTCTTTCCCTACTCAGGTTAAACATGATATATTCACTAAGTCATAAGTCACTCGGATAACATAAAGATGTTATTGTTTGCCTTTTTTCTGTGTTTTATTTGTTCCGGAGTTAATCGGTTTGGCTGAGATCAAAGTTATTCAATTATTAGATTAAATAAAACTTTATTAATCCATCGGGTGATTTTCACACAGCTGAATAAACGTCAAACAGAAAACTGATTAAACAGAAGTGTGAGACGGTCGAGAGTTTCCTCCAGTGTCCTGTTATATTTTAGATAGCAAGGAGCAGACGGCGAGTTTATTAAACTCCACCGAGACAGCGGTGACGCAGATCAGAAGGCTGGACGTCACATTTCACAGCCTCGCACTTCCGGCCTTCTCGGTCTTTGAAGGACCCGGCCCACGTAGACCGCGAAGGTCGGGTCCTCCGAAGGATGCAGCCGACGTTTTGGGACACAGCTCGCGCTATGAATTTTGGGACACAGCTTCTTCTTCTTCGGGGTTTAACGGCAGCTGGCATCCTTGTACATGCAGTGCTGCCATCTTCTGTTTCAGTCCGTTATTACACTCTTAAATCCTACTACTTATTCCTGCGTCTTTTGTGATCTTGCAAAGCTTCAAACGACGCGTCGACTATTAAATCAGTCGTGACGACTTTGATAGTCGACTAGCAGCTCTACTGAAGTTGCAGCGTTTTTACAAACCAGTTCTGCTTCATCCGTTTCACTCAACGATCCGCTTTCGCCCTTCTCATTCTCTGTCGCCGCCATGCTTTTCGGCCATGTATGGAAAAAAAAGGCACTGCACATGCGTGTTCTCGTAGCGTGTATGATATGGCCCAGCCCGACTAATGACCATGGCTGTTACCGTCCCAGACGCAAAGAAGGAGGAGGAACAGCACCACGAGGAACAGACTGTCCCGGCAGCCACCGTGAACCCTCAGCTCAGAAGTGTGAAGACTGAAACGCAGGAGCCGGTGCCGAGCCCCACCCACCCACCAGTCGTGATTAATCCAGCAGACGACGATGAGGATGAGGACGGTGAGCTGAATCTGCCTTTAGAAAACATGTATTTCTGCAGTGAAGTTCATATGTTTTGATTCTCATCATGGATGTCTTTCAGACCAGTTCTCAGAAGAGGGAGAGGAGGGAAAGGGGGGCCCTGCTCCCAGAAAGCTGCCCAAGTCAGGTGCAGAGCAGAGAGACACAAGCTCACACCTCACATCGTATCTGGGTTTGTGAGTTCAGCCTCTTAGCCTCACACATCCTGAAACCTTTTGTCTTCACAGACGATTCACTGAACTTTGGAGTGAGCACGCTGGAGGAGATCCGGCTGAGGAAAGCCCTGAAGGCCAGCATGAAGAGGGCCGGGTACCCCCTCCAGACTACCGAAACATCCACCAGTGTGGAGAAAGAAAACATCCAGATGTTGTTTCGACCAGATGTGTTTGACTCGAGAGATGGTAAAAAGTGTCAACTTGGACGTTGCTCGTTCTGATCCTCCAAATGTTGTCCAAATCGTGACCAGTCTTCCCAGTCTTCCCAGTCTTCCCAGTCTTCTGTGTAACGTTGGTGGCGCTGTGCTCCTGTTTGCTGCTGAGGCAGATCTACTTGAACATGTTCTGTGTTTTAACTCTCATCTCTCTGGTGTTTGAAGCGCCTGGAGGAGCCAGAGTTAGTGTGACTAGAAGACTTGGGAGAAAGATCAACAGCGCGGGTAAACTTGCTCTCTTGCTGCAGTTGTCAGATACGATTGTGAGTGATGATGTAGAGATTAAAAGCTCACTGCTCGTCCTCGACATAGATCTGAGAAGTGCAGAAGATGTCCCCCTGAAAAGGAGTCTGGCTAAGCGTTTGGGTAGGGTGGTGGATGTGGACCAACCATTCCTGCCCCCTCACACAGGTCAGTGCTATAAGAGCTGCAGCCTCTGACTCGTTATGCTTCACACTGAAGCCTCGTCTGTCTCCTGTTTCTTCAGCTCTCAAACCTGTAAAGGAAAGACTTGGATTGCTTTGTGATCCTGCTGCACCGACTCAACCAGGTAAGCAGGTGATACGAGCTCAGATTGATTGTGGAGTAATATAGATCCCAGCCATGCGCTCCAACGTGTTGTGATGGTTGCAGCTGAGAGCAGTGCGGCGTCACAGAAGGTTCCTGAGCTCATCCACATAAAGACTCTGGAGGAGATCAAGCAGGAGAAGGCGGTGAGGTCCCAGCCCGAGAACCAGAAAAACACCGAGAGCAAAGCCAGCACTGGAACAAAGCGAGCCATCGCCTCCATCTGCAGTGTCAAAACATTCTCTGAGATTCTCCACGCCAAGAAGAAAAGACAAGAGGAGGAGCTGGAGCAGAAGCCCCGCCCTGAGGTCAATCACACCGCAGAGAGAGATCAGAGCCCGGAGGAGGCCCACACAGCTGGGCCCGAGGTCACCAACGTGGGCCGGATTCGAGTAAAGACCCTGGAAGAAATCCGCATGGAGAAGGCAGCAAGGAGTCAGCTCAAGCAGGCAGTGGACGCTGAAAACGGGAAGAGGTCTGACGCTGAGGAGAGCGGCGCCAAGAAGCCCCGCCTGCTGCGCATTAAGAAGCTGGCCCCCCAAAGTAAGGCTGCTTTTTGCATATTACATCTGTGCTATTACAGGAAGTGCATGCACATCTGTTCCTGTTTCAATGTCTTTCTGATGGCGTTTGGTGTTGACTGGTAACACTTGACATTTCTATGAACTGTTGGTAAGACGGTAACGCCGGCCGTGACAGAGGCCATAATCCCCCTGGGTGGGTGAACACATGTTCTGTTGTTAGTCCTTCTGTTTTGTGCGTCTCCTTTGCTGTAAAATGGCTGAAATTAGGCGAGACTAAGCCGCTCCATAAAGGCCTTTTCATGCTTACCGCGTGCCCCTGACGCAAAGCGCCACGTGCTGCAGCACAAACCACCGAGCCATCATGTGCCCGAGCAAACCACAGGTTTTCTAAAAGCTCACAGATCTCAGAGTCCAAAGGGTCTGCAGAGTTCACTGAACCAGCCAAAGACGAGCACACACATGTATCCACAGCTGATAAACATCATAAATCAGACCTGCCTTTGCTGCAGCTGGTCTCCTCTTCACTCCCACAATGCCTCAGTTTCCAGTTACAGACATTTGATTGGACGAGGGTCATAAATTACACAGAGCGTGTAGACCGTATAGGAAAGTCTGTTTCCTCCTAACATGGTTTTGAAACACTGACATGAACCTTATGTTGATCTTAGCTAGCAGCATGGCAGCAGAGAAGAAGCCACACAGAAGTCCGTCTCCTGAATCACAGGTACTGTCTGCTTCCTGTGTTTCTTCAGCGTTATTCTCGTTGTCATCAGGCTGTTGGCACTGCTAATCTTCTCTCTTTGTAGACCAGTAACAACATCAAGGTGAAGACCTTTGAGGAGATCATGCGGGAGAAACGCCTTCGAAAGCAGGAAATGTTGGAACAAGGCAAAGAGGGCGAACCGGAGCCTTCTCACAATCAGGATGCCAGCAGTACCCTCAAAAGGAAGGCTCCTTCATCACCGCGCTCCTCCTCCTCGCCTTCCTCCAAAACTCCACGAGTTCCTGTTCACAAGCTGATTACTCTCAGGTCAACGGCTGCACCGCCTGGAAACGGCGTGGCCGCTCCTGAAACAGCAGCCGCTGTTGTTGCTGTGCAGAGCTCTTCACCACAGCGGGCTGGGACAAGGTCCAGCTCCAGGGTCGCTCCAGACAAGGAGGCGTCCACTGCACTGTCCCCACGCGAGCAGCCTCGTGTGACAGGAGCCTCTGCTGCTGAGGAGGCGACGGACACCAATCAGGAGCCCCCAGAGCTCACTGCAGACACCAAAGGTACTGTATCACTGCTGTCACTCATCTTTCTCAGCCAAGTGCTCCCACAGCACTCAAAGCACTTTGTCTATGCACAGCTGCTTTCTCTCTCACATTCACACTCGGGTGGATGCATCAGAGCACCATGGGCTGAGCATCTTGCCCAAGGATACTTGGAGCAGCCGGGGATGGTTTTAATGGAGAGGGGCAGAATATCAACCAGGAATCCAGAAAACACATAAAAGCTATACGTTGGTGTGGTGTAGTTAAACTGTACCATAATGGATTAACTCACACCCACAGAGTCCCCCTGTAGAGAAGCGCTGTATAAGAATCAGTCATTTACAGAGCCGTGTTTACTTTGCCAGTGGACATGAACACCACGCAGAGAAGGCTCGTGGTCGCTGACACCAACATCAGTTTGACTCACGGTGTTTGAAGGAGCACCATCCCACAGTCCAGCAGCTCTGCCAGGGAACAGTGTGACTCCACTGCATGGAGTGGGCCGTGCACGGTAACATCTCTGCCAGAACACCTGAGAGGAGCCAGTGTTTGGTCCTTTATCTGTGGGAGGACCTGAAACTTTGAGTGGCCGAGCAAGAAAAACCCCTCCTGAGAATTTCTTAAACCTGGTGACCACCTAAAAGAAAAGTCTTACAGTTGTACCTGCCAACAAGGAGTAAACACAAATTAGAAGCTGCTCATTTCTTTGTAAGTGAGCAAACATACACATTCAGCAGGGGGTCAAATAGTCCTTTCCCTGCACTGTAAGCTGACCTTAAACAGACCCAGCCAGCAGGCGCATGCTTGGTTTGAGACAAACAGTTTGTAGTGACACAGTGGGGTTCGCTCTGTTCTTGGAGTGTGAAAAGAAACAGAAGCATGTGAAGTCTAACCAGAGTGACCAAACTGTGGTGTGAGGCAGGACCCGAAAGTCTCTGCAGACTAAAGCATTTGATCGGCATTACTTTTACTTCCAGAGAGACCGAAGCTGAACGTGAAACCATCTGTGATGAAGCCTGCAGTGCTGGTGAAGCCTGGCCAGAGGAGGCGGGGGGCGCAGCAGTCTGCTGTAGTTGCTGTTAAACCTCTCAACAGCCCTCCTGCACTGAAAGAGGAGCCACGAAACAGTGACACACATGTAAGGGTGCATGTGTTCAGTGTGATGCACCTCACGTTTAATTTCTGTTGTGATAATCCTGCACAGACAGATGAAGGAGGAGGGGCTAATGTGAATTTGTTTTGCCTCGTCAGACTCTCCCATCCACCGGCGTGGATGCTCCGCGGGGTCACTTCACCCAGCTGGAGTCTGCCTCCAGCCCAACAGGAGAGGAGCTTCAGACCGTCCCTGTCTTCAAACAGAGTCCAGGCCCCGAGAGCAGTCTGCCCATCAGCGGTGTGGCCACCAGAGAGTCCTGCACGGTGCCCCAAAGGTAAACAAGAGTCAGAGTTAGTGTGCTGCTGGCTCGGGCTCGAGGAAGCTGCGCCAGCTGAGTGCTCACTGGTTTCATTCCCAGTCTGGCTTTGGGGGAAGAACAATAAAGTACCAAGTGACAGTAGAAAATAAGTATTTATGTTGGTATGCACTGCATTAGAAACAGTCATTACTGTGATGTGTGTTTCCTGCTGGTTCTTGGTGGCAGAGACTGAACAGTGCTGCAGACATTCCTCAGAGATGTTGGTCCACACTGATGTGGTGCTTTGCATTGTTGACATATGTTGGATTGTGATCTATGGAAGCTGTTTGACTACAGTACACTTACTATCAGGTTTGGGAAACCAGTCTGAGCCTGTTTGAGCTTTATGGTTGCTGCTGGGACCACTGTTACCTCCACACCTGCTCCAGCTCTTCTCTGAGCCCTCGGTACTTCTCCAGCTTCTCGTGTTGCTGTCATTCACTGCATCCATCACTACGGCCGTCTTCCTCTGTTTGTCCACCACCACCATGTCCGTCTGTATCTGGAAGTCTCACAGGATCTTAGCTCGGTCATTCTCCACCACCCTTGTCTCCCATGTTGACCTCAGGACTTCCAGTAGGGCTGTTCGATGTAACCATATATATCAGATGATGATATAAAAACATTGTTTCATTTTACGCTCTCGTTTGTTTCGTGGTGTCGCAAAATAAACTGTTTACAGCTGTTTTCATGTCCTGATGGTCACTGTAGCAGCTATATTAAAGTTCAGATTTAATATAACCACACTGCGGACGACAAGCGCCTGTTTTTATGCGTTGTCGTTAGCAACAACGTGTCCGCTTGTTTATGTTCCGCATAAACCTTTCACAATAAAGCTCAAGATCCTGTTGAGACTTTTCAAAATAAACTGATTCACGTGAAAGAGCAGATTATTTACGGATGAGAAGTAAAAAAGACGTCAGGTGCTAAAAAATAAAGCTTAGACTCAAACGTTAGAGCAGGCTTTTCCCCGCAGCACGCCGTGTAATAAATACAAAGAAAACGGCGCCGTTACAACTTATGTCTAAAAATGTATCGTTTCATGCGTCGGTTAAAACACTCGACTCAGCTACATGACGCACAGCTGGAAACACTTCACACAAGTCGAGCTGCCCGAGAGTCACAGACTTTACAGAAAATGTTACATGTTTGTGATTTATATCGTTATCGGACGATAGATGTTGGGATATGAGACTTTGGTCATATCGCACAGCCCTACTTCCAGCCCACACTCGGCACAGATGTTCCTGTACACTATGCCGGCCACTTGGTTATGGCGTTCCATGTATGCCTTGCCTGCTAGCGTCTTGCACCCTGCTGTTATGTGCTGGATTGTCTCTGGGGCATCTTTCCACAGCCTGGTGTGATAGACTCCAGCCTCCATGGATCTGTGCTCAGAGCTTGTTCCTGTGCTGCCTTTCAGCCACTTCCTCTGTCTGCTGGTGGTACATGGCGTGCAGAGTCCTGTCCTTCCATGACTGTTCTCCTCGCTCCTCTTCTTTCTTGGGTTTCTGCTCAGTGAGGTATTCACCAAGCGTGCGGTGTGGTAGTCTCCTGATGTACTCATGGATCTTTGTTTCATCCTGGGTGAAAAATGATCCTCTTTTTCAGATTGGCTGCTCTCGCACTCAGTGCACCTTCAGTTGTAGTAGGGGCTTGGTACCCAATCTTGGTACCGGGTGCAAGCTCCATGGCAACCCCGTGAGCCACGGGTGTGAGCTGTACGAGTGTCTGACCTGTGGTTTTTGTTGGTGAAGAGGTTCCTCTCTGAGAACATGTCAGTTTTTCTCTGAGTTTGTGTGAAATGAAGTAACAAGGCTTTCTGTCGTTCAGCTCAGCACAGAAGACGCCCTCTCAGCCCAGATCAAGGAGGCTCAGCACTGCAGCATCCCGGGCTGCCTCCACCTCGAGCGCCGCTGCCTCCACCTCTGCCATGGATGACTTCGAGGAGCTGATCAATGAGTTTACTGACGACCACCTTGATGATGACGTGGACCCCAGTATCGGAGAGGACGACCTGCTGCAAGAGCTTTCTGAAATGATTGACAGCTGAGAGGACCCAATCAGCAGTCTGTGTTTCTCTGGGTAGTGGGACTCTGCTCCGTGGTAGATGTTGGGCTATTTAGATGTATTTCCTTCTTAAAGTAACTTTTTTAACCTATGAGTCCATATGTTGCTCTTTACATTTTCATCATCTTCTCTCAAAGACAGACTATAATTTCCTCTTCAGGTGAATATGTGATGATGGGGGAATTACTCTGCAGGGCCTCAGTCCTCTTCATCATGTGTGTTTATGATCCCACTCCAACAAAAGCTGTCGTGTTAGAGATGTGCTTACCACGATCGCAGGGTTGTGTGGATGCTGTTCATGTAGAGAGAAGTTATATCTGTGTACTGTGTATGCACCAGAACTATGTGTTTGTTCTGTGAGTGGACGAGCCTGTTCACACATCGTGATCCGTTTGATTTCAGCGAGGACTCACAGAACTACGATGATCACCGTTTAAATTAATTTATTGGAAAGGCGTGTGTGCAGTCCTTCACATGTGATCGAGTCTATCCCCCTGTGACTGCACTCACTCTATATGTTTTATTAATGTGTGTTTCTTTCATCACTTATGTTTAGTAATGGACGTCCTTTTAACCTCGAACAGTTGGTGTCGGTGTGTAAGAACTCTCGTTTGTTATTTATGAGCAGCTCAGGGACTGTTTCACATGTTTCTATGTTCTTTATACAATGAAAAAAAGAAATGGGGGGGCTTTGATTTTAGCAGTACTGCCTAGAGATGATTTTTTGTTTGGTCTGTTAGTAGATCAGCTTACTTTGTCTCTGTCCTGACCCTCTCACACAGGCTGACTATTCAGAGTGACTTGTACATTTATTATGTAAATAAAAATTATTTTAAATTAATTCGAATTCTTGTTCATTATTTACTATATTGCCCCCTGGGGATAAATAAAGTTTTCTGAATCTTAATATATATATATGTCAGTTTGCGTTCTTACCATGTTTGAGCTATTGTGAGTAAAAAAGGTGTCAAAGTCAGACAGCTTCAGAAGGCAGACCAGAAATTTTAATAAAGATTTTACAAACAACCTGCAGAATAAATATAGATAGAACGGATTTATTGCAAAGGAACTCCAGATATGAAAGTTTTATGGCTTTATTTCAGTTTCTAAGACTAATTTGTATGCAGAGACATGACGATATGGTTGTATTTTTTTGATAATTAATTCATTTTTGATTATTTGGTATGAGCTGGTCCACCCTCCAAGCCAGTTGGTGGCGGTAGTGCACATCATTGTTGTTTGCCAACCGCTAAAAAAAACGAAGAAGAAGAAGGCGAAGAAGAAGAAGAAGCCGTGTCAATGGCCCCTCCAGGCAGCAGGTGGCGTCACGCAGCTGGCAGAAGCCGGTGTATCTTAGCTTCCGTCGGAGAGGATGTAAACAGAAGGACACCGAGTCTTGAGAGAAAACATGACCAAGCTGGAGCTCCTCAACGTGTTTCTGAACGACAGGCTCACGGCGGCGGCCGAAGACATTTTTCGCGCCGTAAAAGACACGGTGGTGGAGTACCAGAGTGAAATCCTGCGCTCCAAGGAGGAGAACGAGCGACTCAAACGGCTCCTGAACGTGGCCGTCCAGCGGCTACTGCTGCAGTCAGGTGAAGAGCATCGGCTCACGGCGCTCACTGGTAAAAACCAGCCCAAGTGTCAGTGTCCCAGCGGTAGCTCCAGCTATGTGGGAGCTACCGCTGCTACACACGGGTGTGCTAGCACAGACACACGAAGTCAGTTTGCTCTTTGGGGTTTGGAAACAACACTGTTGGTAGTTTAACCTGTAAAAATCAACTAAACCCAGGCTGATGACTAGAAACATGACGTCAGAGAGTTTCCTGAGGAGCCAGTTTCAAACAGCCAGACACGTGATCGCTAACCGTCGCTGTTTTCGCTCGTCAGTACCAGACGTACTAGTCGTTTAACCTAATTGTTAAGATTTTAACGGATGCCCGGTGTCGTAGGAAGGGTAGGTATCCCCGACAGAACTGGTTTCCCCTGCGTCGGGAGCGCGCACTGGGTAGGGAGAGCCAGTGTTGCCAACTCCTCAGTAAGGAAAATCGCTATTGGCTGTCCTAAAAGTCGCTAGAAGTCGCTAAATGACGTCATCACCTAATTTGCATAAGTGGTCATGCTAATGTAATTGTAACCTATGTTGTTGGAGAGAGAAATAACATCGTGGAAGAGACATAAAGTGAGTAAAAAACTAAATGCATTTAGAGTTTATTTAGAACTACAAATTAAATTTCTTTTAGCAATTATTGTTTTTTTTAATGTCACAATTCCAACCCTGCTCCTTTACCCGGGCTTGGACCGGCAAAAGTGACCCGAAATAGGCACTCTGGTGGAGTTACTTTGTGTGTGTGTGTTTATAAGTAGTTTTAAACCTTGTGATCCACAAAACAGCAACAACAGTAAAAGAGTAAAAGAAGAACTGACTGCGTTACAGCACCCGCTGCTTGTTGAGAGTAAAAGCGATATGCGCTTTCACGTCTTTTTTTAGGGGTCTGAAAACTCGCTAAATATAGCGACAAAGTTGCTAAGTTGGCAACACTGGGGAGAGCGGGTCCAGTTGACTCCGCCTCCTTTCTAACCACCTTGACGTGGAAACAGTGACGTTTGACTTTAGTGAAAGATGAGTGTCGGTACAGTAGCGACCAGTTTGTGGACGGGATTATTTCAACAAACCGGGGACGTTGTGTGTAATGAGACCATCGACTCACATCAATCAATAATACCGCGTTCACAATTTTTACTCTGGTTGTTGCAGATCGCAAAAGGTTTGTGTGCTGGAAACCAAAACACCCACCGTTCAGTTTGTCCTTGTGAAACACGTTTCTGTAGATCGACCTCCAGACACAAGGGAGACGCACTAACTGCACAATCGGTGTGTGTCCAGTCAACATGTGTAGGGTGTATCTGTTAGACACCCTTACACGGACCCTTACACGGACCCTTACACGGTCCCTTAAACTGACCCTTACTCTGACCCTTACACGGTCCCTTACACGGACCCTTACACGGACCCTTACACTGACCCTTACACTGACCCTTACACGGACCCTTACACGGACCCTTACACTGACCCTTACACGGTCCCTTAAACTGACCCTTACTCTGACCCTTACACGGTCCCTTACACGGACCCTTACACGGTCCCTTAAACTGACCCTTACTCTGACCCTTACACGGTCCCTTACACGGACCCTTACACGGTCCCTTAAACTGACCCTTACTCTGACCCTTACACGGTCCCTTACACGGACCCTTACACTGACCCTTACACTGACCCTTACACGGACCCTTACACTGACCCTTACACTGACCCTTACACTGACCCTTACACGGTCCCTTAAACTGACCCTTACACGGACCTTACACGGACCTTACACGGACCCTTACACTGACCCTTACACGGACCCTTACACGGTCCCTTAAACTGACCCTTACACGGACCCTTACACGGTCCCTTAAACTGACCCTTACACGGACCCTTACACGGACCCTTACACAGACCCTTACACGGTCCCTTACACAGACCCTTACACGGTCCCTTAAACTGACCCTTACTCTGACCCTTACACGGACCCTTACACTGACCCTTACACGGACCCTAACTGTATATCAGTAGAAAGACAAATGTCTGTTTACAGCAGCATCCGTCGCCTCAGAGTGTAAGAGTGTGTGTCTTTGCACTACGCTACATTATTCATCAGCATTAATCCCAGTACTGTGCTTTGCTGTGATAAATGACTTAAGGCTGTGAAACACTCAGGGTCACACATCGATTAGTTTATTAGAGCCAGCTCGGCTTGGATAGCTTTCCCCTTTAAAACAAGACAGTGTTTATATTTACTTATTAAAGTTCAATAAGATCACTTGGAAGAACTGAACACGATTCACTGAGATAGAGAAATGAATGATTAGACTCTGATCACGATCATGGCAGGTGGGATGTAGGACAGGACGCAGTGGTAGTGAAGATGAAGGATGAGGCTGACGAGGAGGAGGAGGGCTGTCTGAATGGCAGAATGACAGAGAGCACAGATTTAAAGCATGCAAAGCGGAGGCTGATTGGCTCAAAGAATGCGGGCGAGAAGATGATTGGACTAGAGCAAGAGTATTGAGCGTGGGTAGTGATGCAAAGAGCAGGAGAAGCAGAAGGAAGCAGGTAGATGAGTGTTTCCAGGTGCTCCTCAGTGATGCCGAAGGCTACACATTTGGTTTGATGATCTGAAACATGTGATGCGTGTTTAAAGAAAATGAGGAAGCATTAAAGTGCTTTTACTTACAGTCAGTGTTCAACGTGTTACAGCTTCAGCCATCTTCACATGTGCAGATTTGTGCGTCCACTACAGCGCCACTGTGAATCGTAGAGTTCACTGACCGTGCATAAATCCACCCAGCATGACTGTGATGTCTGTCACCTTTCAGAACCCCACTCTCAGGCCCAGGAAGACGGTCAGCTCTGCGCATCTGAGTGTGGAAGGAGTGCAGCGCTGCTGTCACACGTCAAAGATGAACAAAGAAATGCTCAAAGTCACTGCTCGCACCAGGTAAGCAACTCCGAGGAAGGAAACTGCAGGAGCGTTGAGCCGCTGAGGTTAAATCCTCCACCTGCCCAAACCGCCTCGCTGCCTCCGCTCACATCCCCAGAGGTGAAGACGGAGACGGACAGGGAGGACGGCAGGAAACAGCAGCGTCGTAACAGCCTGCCAGCGGCCGCTAACGCAGCTCAGAGTGATTCTCGTGCCACCGCTGCAAAGACACACAGGACCGTGAGAAACGAGCAGCAGGTGAAGGGGCTGCTGCGCTCAAACGGAAAGCAAAGCGCTCACATACTGCAGATTAAAAACGTAAAGTCCCTGAAGGCGTCGTCATCGCGCCCCCATCATCCGAGCCAGAGCATCCAGAGGTGGCACAGCTGCAACGAGTGCGGGAAGGGCTTCAACTTTGCCTGCCAGCTGGAGGTCCACATGCGCTGGCACACCAAAGAGAAGCCATACAGCTGCGCGGTGTGCCGGAAGAGCTTCACCACCGTAAGCATGCTGAAGAGGCACCACCGCATCCACACCGGAGAGAAGCCCTTCCGCTGCCACGTCTGCGGGAAATGCTTCAACCAGTCGGCTCATCTTAACACCCACTTCAGGCTCCACACCAGAGAGAGGGCGGGCTGGAGCCGAGCGCCACACTGCAAGCTGTCCCAGTAGGAAGCCGCTTCATGTGTAAACACCAAAAACTGTTCTTCTAGTGGTGTCCAGTGGTGCTGTGTGCTTGTGTCTTGTTGTGCAATAAACATGACAACTGCAGGTGACGTGTGGTGTTAATGAGTGTAGTTGTAGCTCCGCAGACAGGCGAGGCTGGACATTAAAGATGGCAGAGTGAACCAGGTCTCCTTTGTTTTCTCTTTCAATGCTGCACTGTTGTATCTTTGTAGTGTTGTGAGGATGAGCCATGCTGTTTGTAAGGCCACAGACCGCTCCTGTGGTGTTACCCCAACATGCTTCATGATGCTTTGTTTCCTTCTCTGCACTGTGGAAGGCTCAGTGTGGCAGTCTGTGAGAACATGGCATCCTACTGCAGGGCAATCTCAGTCCACGAGGGCCGCGTCCTGCAGGTTTTAGACGCGTCCTCGAACCAACACATTTAAATGGCTAAAGTAGCTCCTCATGGCTGTGTCCCAATTCAGGGTCTGCACGCTTCAAGTACGTGCACTACGAGTACGAGAAGTGCAGAAGTGAGAGGCTTGTGAAATGGGACGGTCTAGCCTTCGTCGCGCTGTTCAGGTTGCCTAGCAACCATGATACTAACCGCGAGAAACATTACAGCAAATGTTTTGTTGGTCATTCATTTTTGTCATGACATCACTGTGATTAGTTGAGTATCTGAGGCTGAGACCACAGGACTGTAAAACATGATTGTTGGGCTTCATTTCTGCACTGAACAGTCATTTAAGATTAGCTAGTAAATAACAATTAGCTAATGTTGTTCATGAGACTAAAGTCATCTCACTGTGTAATGTAAATATAATATGGACAATCTTATATTTATTGTCAGATTATTATAATAGATTACAGCAGTGAGCTTGAACTCTGGGTCAAAGATTCAAGTTGTAGTTATTTATGTTTCCTATCACCTTAAATCTTCACTCAAAGACACTCAAGTATCTGTGACAGTGTATATACAGATGTATTATATATAAGAGACAAACATTGTTCTTTTAATATGTTGGCATTACTAAATTTGACTCAATGCTTACATATATGTGTGTAAGAAGCAAATGTACGAGCTGTGATAACTGTGTCTGATAGAATGAAGAGTAGACTGATATATGAAATATTCCTTTATTGGGTGAGAAAATCAGACCATGTCATAGCTGCTTTAAGTCACACAGAATAGATATCAGAGCCTTAAACAGGCTGACTTCTGCTAAATGGGTCAAACTGGGCAGAAAGTCTACAAACACATAACATCCTTATAAAATATGATGTAACACTATAGATCAACTTAGCTCAGAATATATAAAGCATATAAACAATCACAGCAATGATGCAACAAACACAGCAGCTACTGATCCAAAATACTCTTTTTTGACATCCGTTGTCGTGTGGCGGTGACGTAATCGCACTCAAAATGCGTACTTCAAGCGTGCGGTCTCTGAATTGGGACACAGCCAACATGTCCTGCAGTTCTGCAGAGGCCTGGTGACAAACTAATCATGTGACTCAGGTGTGCTGACCCGAGGTGAGATCTCAAACCTGCAGGACACCGACCCTCGTGGACTGGGATTGCCCCCCCCTGTCCTACTGGAACAGCACATCTCTCCACCAGTCCAGTCATTACTTTCAACACTGTCATTAAAATGACATCCAGTTTAAATCCTGTGTTTCTCCATCTTTATGCTCCAGTTTGAATAGTCTCTGATTTCATTTGAAGTTGTAAATATCAAACACAGCTTGTGGATCGTCAGGATCAGGCCTGGGCCGCCTCTCTGATTACATGCTCCTGAGTCAGATCTCATGACTATGGCCCACCATGCTCAGCTCAGATGGAGGTGGAGTGGTGCCTCCCCCAGCTCTAAGTGCTCCACCCTGCTGATCTCTGACAGACCGAGCGGAGCAGCCTGGGAGGCCGGCCTCCATCAGCCAGGTTTGTTACAGCAGCTTCATGACCACAAGCGTGTGAAGGCTGGTGTGCATCGTGGAGCCCCGCCCTCTGATGTAACTGTGAAGCTTCAACAAATCAGTTTCAAAAACACGTTCATCTTCTGTCAGCACAGGACAAGACGTCAGCAGGCTGGTGGCTGTTCTGCCACAACGAGTTTCTGCTGAGCGAGGACGTCACTCCCACTCTCTTAGCTGTACTGCTCAGCTCTGTCAGCACAGTGTGGAGCAGAGCCGTCCACCAGCCGGACAAGCTGTCACGAACTGGTTTCTCCTGGTCTGTCAGCTGATGTGAGGCTCGTTGTCCAGTTTTATTAGCTTTTTGTTTTCTTTTGTTACCTGTGGTTGTAAAAACCTGACATGTCTGCAGTGCAGAGTGAAGAACAGAAGCTTCAAAGTTTGAGCTTGTTTGTGGTTCAGAATCATAAACAGCTGTGATCTCACTCAGACACTGAGCCATGGTCTGTGCCACATCCACACATCTCTGCATCCAAACACTTTATATACACTTCATGTTGTCACTGTCAATGCTGAGCTGCACATCGAGTCTTTTTAAAGGAGGCAGTTTGTGTTGCTGTGCTGGACGAGTTTGAAAGTGTTTGTCCTCCACAGTGGACATGACTTTACCGTCTCTCTGTGGACCACTACACTCGCCGTCTTCAGAACGTCTGCCCCCCTTTCTTCTTTCACATAATGGTATGATCCCAGTCTCTCTTTGCATGTGATTGGCTGCATGGTGTGCCCATCAAAACAAAGTCCCGCCCCTGCCTGCATGGATGCTCAGCAGGGGTGAAGGTTCTCACACATACCCCACTGTGTAAGCTGCCCCCAGCTGCCCCCCAGATCTGACTGAAAAGCAGCAGTGAGCTTTGTATTTATGCAGCACCAAATCACCACAGTCACTTCACTGCACCTTATACTGTAAGGTAATGACCCCACAATAAGATGAGCAGCACTTTGGCGACAGTGGGAAGGAAAAACTCCCTTTTAACAGGAAGAAACCTCCAGCAGAACCAGGCTCAGGGAGGGGCGGGGCCATCTGCTGTGATTGGTTGGGGTGAGAGAAGGAAGACAGGATAAAGACATGCTGTGGAAGAGAGACAGAGGTTAATAACAGATATGATTCAATACAGAGAGGTCTGTTAACACATAGTGAGTGAAGAAGAAACACCCAGTGCATCATGGGAATCCCCGACAGCCTACGTCTATTGCAGCATAACTAAGGGAGGATTCAGGGTCACCTGGTCCAGCCCTAACTATATGCTTTAGCAAAAAGGAAAGTTTTAAGCCTAATCTTAAAAGTAGAGATAGTGTCTGTCTCCTGAATCCAAACTGGAAGCTGGTTCCACAGAAGAGGGGCCTGAAAACTGAAGGCTCTGCCTCCCATTCTACTTTTAAATACTCTAGGAACAACAAGTAGGCCTGCAGAGCGAGAGCGAAGTGCTCTAATAGGGTGATATGGTACTACAAGGTCTTTAAGATAAGATGGGGCCTGATTATTTAAGACCTTGTATGTGAGCAGCAGGATTTTGCTGACTGCAGCCAGCAGGTGGCAGTAATGTGAAGCATGTCTGCAAACACAAACACTGCTGTAATAATGTCAAAACTGCTACATTACAGTGTTAAACACTATTAAATATGTGCAATGGGATGTAAAAATATAAACAACTAAACTGATCACAGCAGAATATGAAATGTTGTGTAAAATAAACTGAAAAGAGTCTTTGTATTGTTCTAGTGTCAGCTTCACTTCCTGTGACTGGACACAGGAAGTGAAGCTGACTTTGAGTCCAGCGTGAGGAGATGCTCTGTGTTACAGAACCAGTGGTGCCTGACTGGCTCCACGTCTTCATGAGAGCTGGAGCTGGTTTATAACCGTGCGCTTGTTTGCAGGTGACGGGGTCACGAGTAGAGCAGTGTTTCCTGTAGATCGAGGCACCTGATGTTCCCATCACTGATTCTCTGAACGTTCCTCATCGTTAGCTTCACACTGTGTCAGACTTCACTGCTATATTCTCCTCTTTGCTTGCTGTTGGCATCGGTCCTGCTTTGGTTTTGCTTGAACACCCAGAATGCACTGCAGTTCTATGCAGAGCCCATAAAACTGTGTATGCACGTCCTTTTTTAGCGTCTACAAATACAACACAACGCGTCAGACTTCCTAAAGAGTTTGTGCTGAACCTTGAGTCATGTGTCAGGCTGAAATAAATGATGTAATGCATGTGGAGACCAGCTGTACAGCTGGTCCAGTGTCGTTGTAACAGCTGCCTGACAATCACGTGTTGTATGGATCTGTACTCGTGAAGATGCTGCGATGATGGGCTCCTGCAGCTGCGAGCATCAGTGTCCACCTCAGGGTCCAGTCTCCTCACTTCCTCTGACACTGAACAAAATGCTCACACAAGGATTTACACACAACAACAAACAAAACAAATACTTGCAGGCGCTTCGTGGTCTACAGCCTTTGTGCTCTCATGTGAACAATGATGCTCAGCTTACATGTTAATGTTGTCATGGCCTCACACCTGTTCTCAGTGTCAGTGTCAGTCATGGATGCTGTCACCAGCTAACACAAACCACGGCGTGTTAGCAGCTGCTGACGTGCTGACAGGAGATGAAGGTCGACGCCAGCGTCACAGTCAGAGAGCAGGCTGATGCACATCACACATCTGCTACAGCCCACTAAAGAGCTGCTGATTCTCACAGGTCTACTGTATTTGACCTTTGACCTCTCCTTCAAGCTCAACAGATTGATTTGAAGGCCAAAATGACAACACTGCTGTAGAGCTGTTGTACGGGGATTGATCTGACGTTTTCTGATCTGCATGTAATGATAGTAAAAGCTTCTAAATGTAAATGTTTTCTTTGACTACAGTCTGTTAAAGTGGAATAAAGCAGCACAGTGTTAACAGCTTCTTTCTGTTTGAACTCTGTCACAAACCAAACCTCTGATCTTTGGCTCTTTGAATTCTCCTCTTTGTCCTCCAGCTCCACCACCTGCCCATCAGCTCCATGTGCACACATCTGCACACCCGGATGCTCGCTAGCAGACAAGGAGGGAGGAGGTGCGGAGACCACAACAGAGAGGGAGCGAGCCGGAGGAGAGCCCTGCACCGCATTAACGAGACAGAGCACAGAGGAGGAGGAGGATCGTTTTCTGATGCCGAGCTGACGGTGCCCGGTGGTGGAGCGGAGCGTGGAGCGGCTGACAATCGCAGGTAAGCGGACCGTCTGTACTTTGCACCGTGATGGAGGCTCTATGATGGGCATGGCTCCCGTAGCGCTGACGCATCGGGTGGTGTCCTGGTTCCGGCCGAGAAGCGATGATGTGAAAAATGCTGCAGCCTGAGCCCGTCCCAGGGGCTCGGAGCGCAGTTTACACGTCATTTGCATCGTTTACCGGCCACTCGGTGCGCCAGATACCCCCCCCCCCCCCCTCCGCGCTTCTCTCTGCGCATTTTCTGGATGATGCTGCGGTTTTGTGGGGTTTCTGCTGCTCTGCGCAAATTGCAAATAAAGATAGTTAGTGTGCGGAGCCGAGCGTCCCAGCCCGGCGGCGTGCATCTGCAGAGGCCTTTGTGTGATGTGGAGAGGAGGTGTCATTGCAGAGGACGAGCGAGGACGTTTAAAGGGCTTCAACTTAGGCCCCGGGTCCGCAGCCTGCGCGCACGGCGAGGCAGGGACGGCCGTGCGCGCCGGGACTGCAGCACAGCACGTCGGGAAGCCGATTCAGAGGAGTTTGCGTGGTGCTCCCAACACAGCAGCTGTCACACAGCACTTTGTCATGTTCGTCCACTCAGGAGAAACTTAGCTGTGTCCTATAGAGCGTCGTGACCCTGTTCCAGCTGTGAGGCGTCATCAGCAGCGCTGACAGTGTTAACAGAGCCTCAGCAGCTAACAGTGTATCAATGATCCTGATCGATCATTGTGTCTCATATGACGTAGCTGTGGTGGATGCTGATCAGTGTTCCTATATAAAGCTTCTGTATTGAGGTTACAGCACTGAGGACGTGCAGCAGGTTCACGTGGACGCTAAAGAGCAGCAGTGATTGGACAGCTGTGTTCTTCTCTAGTGTGATCTTTAAGTTTCTGTGACCTACATACATCAGCACGTCTTCCTGTTGTGAGCCTGTCATATTCCTGCCCTGGACAGCAGCTGTGATCTGTGTGTTTAGCTGTATGGATGCATGGACTTGTAATGAGAGCCTGATGCAGCTAGCCCGTGTTTGTGTGCTAATAAATGATGTAAAGTCCTCTGATACATTCAAAAGAGTCGGAGTTAATCTGCTTGTAGTTCCTTTCTCCCACTAGAGGGCATCACAGGCTGTCCCATGGTCAACATAAGCACATAATCAGGTTTGAGGATTAACATTAATGAGCCTTAACAGCAGCAAACTTTGTCTTTATGAACGCTTCACATTTAAGGACAAGAACCAGAGTTTCCTCCTGTAGCCACAGCCAGTGTACCTCCCAGGTCACATAGATGAAGGAGGCCACCTGACCCACCTTTGTCAGATCAAACATCATGAAGAGTAAGATGAGCCTGCTCCACTGCTGTCAGGCAAAGATAGAGGAGAGGAGGATGCAGGAGTGTGCAGCTGATTGTACTGATTATAGTGTTCACACCAGCCTGTGTGGATGTCACAGTCTCTGCACTGCTATCAGCACACACAGCTCTCACAGGAAGCTTGTAGCAGTCATTTCAGAGCTGATGTGAGCTGTCGACACCGCCGCTGAAGTTCGATCTAAGAGTTGTCTCTGCAGCTTCACACAGCACAGGAAAGGCTGATAAGATCAGAGAGACTCAAACGCCTCTCCATCGTCGTCCTCTCAGCTCAGGCTTTGATCTGACCTCAGGCTGACCACCTTCAGTCCTCATTATTGCCCCGGCACAGAGTTCCCCTCGTCCACGCCGTGCTGCACACTCTGGATCCACCACAGCGTGTCGGGGTCAGCTGTCCTGCTGGGTTCTGCACACTCAGGACACAGACGTGTTCTTTAAATCGATGTGCTGGTATCAGTAGGCTGACTCACTTTCTCACTATAATCACACACAAGACCCTCTAAGAGCACACACTGTGGGTTTGCATGTCCAAACACACTCAGCTGCTCTGTCTGTGTAAGAGCTGCAGAGTCCAAACACGACGGTAGCTCACACTCTCACACTTTAACGTGTTTGCTTTTGTCCTTAGGATACAGGTAACTGTAGGAACAATGCCCATCTGGCCGGCTGCTGAATGTATATTTGATCATTGAAGTTTGGCCAACAATCCCAGGCCTATAATGGCTCTGACCAGTTTACCCAGCACAGCTTCACACTGGGGTTGAGGCTCTGCTAATGTCACAGTCTGACTCTTCCAACCATCTGAAGGTTGAACAAGAAGCACAGCCTGTTAAAGGGTGGTGACACCAAACACATGAGAAACATGCTGATGTTATTCTAACAAGAGTTTAGAAAATGCCGTGTTACAGTAAGAAAAGGTGAGAACACCTCCAACAGTAATGTAGATGTGCTGATAGAATAGAAGACGAAACACAGAGAGGTAGAGATGACTGAAGGGAGGTGGACTCAGTAGGAAAGTCAATAAAAAAGCCCTAAAAATGAAATAAAACTAGAAAAAGTTGCATTTCCTGCGATAATGCAGTGTGAATGCCTGCAGTGGAATCTGAAACCACAGAAGAAGAAGAACGACCTGCTGTGCAGAAGCTCCACTCTCAGCTGGAAACTGTTGTGTTTGAAAGGGGACACTAAGCAGTGTTAAGGAAGCAGACTACATGTATTAAATTCGGTTGCCCTGGCAACACATGCAAGCAGGGAAGATGTCCAGCAATTGTCACGTGTAGGATTCAAACCTTTTGCCACCGGATCTCACGGCGGCTCATCCCACTGAGCCAAACCAGCTCTGAGCTCAAACGAAGACATGATGAGAGAAAAAATGTGCAGAAACTAAATTGTGCTGAAAAGAGGTGAAAAACTGAAAATTCTGCTAAAAAGAGGTGAAAATGCTGAAAATTGTGTTGAAAAGAGTTAAAACAGTTGAACTGTTTACTGAAGGAAATGTTGCCATCAGCGGGATTCGAACCCTCCTGCTCGGCTGCTCATCTCACTGAGCTACAACAGCTCAGCTGCTCAGCTCAGCCCAGGAAGCCAAACTGGTGATCACACTGATGATGTGGTCCCCTTCAGCAAGATGGGCCAAAAATGGCATAAAAAGCTTAATATCTCAAAAAGTATAAAAGTTATGAGCACCAAAAGATATAGCTGACATTAGCAGAAGGAGCAGAACAGTTCAAAGTTTGAATGGTGAAAATCGGAGGAAAACTGAGGGAGGAGTTAACCAGCAACGGTCTGAGCAACGAGAATAATGAGGTAGAAGAAAGAGAAACAGGATCAATAACATAAAACAGAACGAGCGGTTTACTCACTTCAGTGTGTGTACAACAGCTCACTGTAACAGCTGACTTACAGCACTTCATAGGGTGAAGACCCCACAGCAGGGGTCCAACTCCAGGCCTGGGGGGCCGTGTCCTGCAGGTTTTAGACGTGTCCCTGATCCAACAGCTGATTTAAACGACCTCCTCAACGTGTCCTGAAGGCTGTGTCCCAATCCAGGGTCTGCAGCCTCAACGATCCTCAAGGGCCGCGTACTCAAAGACCGCTAAGGCCGGAAGTGCGAGGCTTGTGAAATGGGACGGTCTAGCCTCTGTCGCGCTGCCCAGGTTGCCTAGCAACCATGATACTAACAGCTGGAAACGTTTCATACAGCTTTGTTTGACAGAAATGAAGGAGAAAATCTTTTGTTCTGTTTGTTTCTACATGAGCTTTGATCATTCTCTGATTAAGCTCAGCTATTGAACGGCGTATATTTTAAAGTAACGGCTTTAAAACCAAGTTAGTACAAACTTCACTGATGTCACATGACTTTGCCGACATGTGGCCAACAGTAATGTTTTAATGTTCTTCGTTATTAAACATTTGCACATAAATAAGTGACATAATATTCAGGACTTACTTAAAGTTTACTCTTCGGCCCCCTCATCTGCCGTTTTTTTGGCAAAATTATCCACACCCACCGCCGCGCTATGCATTCTGGGATATGTTGGGCCACGAAGTCTACACCGCCACGTCCTTAAAATTCAGGGAAATGAAGGACGCATTTGAGGGCCGCATTTCGAGCAGCCTTTGGATTGGGACAGCCTTCGTCGCGCCGCTGTGACGTAATCGGCAGATCCTGAATTGGGATACAGCTGACCTCCTCAACATGTCCTGCAGTTCTCCAGAGGCTGGTAATGAACTCATCATGTGACTGAGTGCTGACCCAGGGTGAGGTCTCAAACCTGCAGGCCTGGAGTTGGACCCCTGCCCCACAACATTAAAACTCCATCAGTCACTGATGATCAGCAGTGATATAACAACACAAAGAGCAGCCTGATAATAATGATTTACAGCAACCCAGTCGAGTAATGAATGGACTCAGCATAAATATTGCACATGTGTGTGCACGTTGAAGGAAGTCTGCTGGTGTTACTGGAGGACACGTCTGAGATGCTCTGTGTTTGTGACTCTCTGGTTAATCAGCATGACGACGTTTCACACTCTGAACACAGGAGTAATAATATATATGATCCTGTAAGAGAAACCTGGGCTGTGGTTACATGATGCTGCAGTTCACGTGTTTAGTCAGCAGATGGCAGTGGTGTCATACAGTAAACGTGTCCTTACAGATACAGAGGTGTAGAAGCTGTTTCACTGTAACAGGTCAGATGTGGAGGCAGGAAACGATCCTTTTGTGAGCTTTAGTAATAAAAGAATATGTAGCAGCAGACTGTGTGGCTCTGTTGGCTGCTCTCCAGTATAAACGGAGCAGCCAGTGCAGATGGGGCACAGCCAGGCCAGGTGGATTGTGGGTAAGATGGTGCCCAGTGATTAAGGAAGCCTGCTGGCATCAGTATGATCACCTGGCACGGCTATCTGTTGTTCAGGTGTAGACATGCTCACCTGGCATGGGGTATGAATGCTGACTGTAATGTTTGAGCTGGCAATGCTTTCTGGACTCCACCATGGTGCAGTCATGTCTTCATGCTCAGTCATCCAGGTACGTCAATCCCACAAGTTGATTCTGTTCGTCTGGATGTTTTCAGCAGCAGAAACATTTCTTCAACATGCAAATTCTCATGACTGCTGATCAATGACCGTGAGGACCATTCAACAACGGGCTGTGAGGTCAGGAGGAACGTTTGAGGGCGGAGTCAAGGAGGCCATTTACGTGAAAAGGGAAAGACCATCTCTGATTGGAGGAGGGGCCTAAGGGTACATCTGTAACCATCTTACATGCTGTGATTGCAGCCATTCCCCAACTCTGTGAATGGGACTCATGGCCAATGATCAGTGGTTGTTGGTGATCAGTGGTCTTGACAATATGTGTACCAATGAATGAACTGACCTCCCAGCCCATTGTTCCTTCAGTGGGCTGGTTTCAGTCATTATGCAAATGTCCTGTTTATAAGATTGAAACCTGCAGCTGAGACTGAAGACGTCACCTGATGAAACGTTTCTCCCTCTGAAAACATCCAGATGATCAGAGTCAGCGTTTGGAGATAATGCAGCTCTACAGTGAGACATTATTACTTTGATTCCTTCCTTTTGTCCTATGCTTACAAATACACGTCTCCTCTGTGCCTGCTGGCGTCCGTCCAAGCGTTGATGCTTCAGTCTGCTGAGAAAGTGAAACTGGAGCTACCAGCTAATGTCAGCAACAATGCAACCTTGGTTAGCGCCATCACAACGAGAGAGCGCGCTTATCCCCGGTGTCATTGCAACAGCACCTGGATTATAGAGCAGTGAAGAAGGTGGACTGGTTTCTGTTGTTAAATAATAATAATAAACTTTATTTATAAAGCACACTTAAAAACCAAGGGTATGCCGAGGTGCTTAACAAGTAAGATAGAGAAGAGGAGGATAATAGAAATAGGACCAAAGCAGGTAGCTGTCACTGATGCACAGGAAAGCAACAGGTACAGAGCAAACAAGATTTAAATGAGCATAAAAGTGCATGATATAAAATCATAAAATAAATATTAACTAGAGGGAAAGGCAAGATTGAATAAGTGGGTTTTTAGTCGTGATTTGAACAGTGCGATGGAATCAGAGGCGCGGAGGTCGAGAGGAAGGTTATTCCACAGTCAGAGCAAACGCACGGTCACCCCGAGACTTCAGCTGAGGTCTGGGTCAGAAGTGGTTGAGTGGCAGATCTGAGTGCTCTAGCAGGAGTCTGTGGTTTGAGAAGTTCACTAAGATAACTCAGCGTTAATTTATCAATAGTTTTGAATGTGAGGAGTAATATTTTAAATTGAATACGGTACTTTATGGGCAGCCAATGCAAGCCAGCTAGAACAGGAGTAATATGGCAAAATCTCCTGGTACCAGTCAAGAGGCGGCTGCTGCATTTGGACTGTTTGCAGTGTAAGAAGAAGAGAAGAGGGAAGACCGTCGTGCAGGAGTTACAATAATCCAGCCTGGAGGTCACAAAAGCGTGAATAAGCTTCTCCAGGTCCTCATGTGGAACATAACGCCGGCCTTAGAGATAAGGCGCAGTTGGTGGAAGCTTGATCTCACTACAGCAGACACTTGCTGAGTTTGAGCGAGCAGTACGCCCAAGTTACTGACATGGTCACAGGAAGAGCTAGCAAAGGAACCCAGAGCAGCACAGAGTTGGGCACGAGGGGTTTTACTGTTGAACACCACAATCTCAGTCTTCTTATCATTTAAAATGAGGGAATTACTCAGGAACCATTCTTTGACCTCATTCTTGAAAGTAGTGCAGGGACACAGCAAGGTCGTCAGTAAGGTCAAAATAGATCTGTGTGTCATCGGCGTAACAGTGGAAGGCGATGTTGTAGTTTTCAAAGATTGCGCCTAGAGGGAGCAAATACAACGAGAAGAGAATAGGGCCTAAAACTGATCCTTGGGGTACACCACAACAGACCAGAGGAAGAGGAGAAGGTGCCCAAGTTAACTGATGAGGATCTATCAGCGAGATATGATTTAAACCAGTCGAGGGCAGAGCCTCTAATACCCACAGTGTGCTCAAGTCTTATAATAAAATGTTATGGTCCACCATATCAAAGGCTGAAGAGAGGTCCAGTAAAGAGCGTCCAGTATCAGTGATTACAAGAATATCATTAAGAACTCTAACCAACGCTGTTTCAGTGCTGTGCAATGGCTTAAAGGCAGATCGAAATTTCTCAGCAATATTGTTCGTGTCCAAGTACGCCTGGAGCTGGGAGAGAACTCGTCTCTCCAGGATGTTGGACAAGAACGAGAGCTTAGAGACCGGTCGGTAGTTTGAAAGGTCACAACAGTCAGTTTCTTTGTTTAAGAATGGGGTGGACTACAGCATTAAAGGCTGAAGGAACTGGAAATGGGAAATAGATGGCTGCATGGAAAATATGTCTTACTGGAACCTCTGAGCACTTTGCTATGCTGTGGTTTCATGTCAACAAACACCTGTGACAAGCTAATACCTGTGAAGCAGATGCTGTCCCAATGACAGCAGACAGAACCTGTGTCTCTCTGAAACATCAGGAAGAAGAAGCTCTAATAGTGTGATGTTTGTAATGTAACGGTGGGTTATTAAAGCACACAGCTGTGGAGAGGTGATAACGACCGTCGACACTAAAACAGAGGACAACAGAACAACTCTACTTAAATACATTTACACAAAACTGAACAATAAATTGATAGTAGTGAAAAATAAAGAATGTGACACAGTGCTGCTGGGTCAGAGGTGTAATGAGCGGGGGTGAAATGTTAAATGAATGCAGTTGATTGTTTCCTTGTATTGTCTCACTCTGGTCTCTCTGTCACTTTGCTTCAGGCTCTATTTACAGAAGCTGCTGTTTTCCCAGAGGGCAGGAAAGGAGGAGAGAGAGGAGAGACATGATGGTCGTGTCCAAATTCATGGCTGCATCCTTCTGAGGACCCGGCCTTCGCGGTCTACGTGGGTCGGGTCCTCAGGAGGTCGGGTAGGCCGGAAGTAAACGGCTGTGAAATGTGACGGTCCAGCCTTCTGATCTGCGTCACCGCTGTCTCGGTGGAGTTTAATAAACTCGCCGTCTGCTCCTTGCTATCTAAAATATAACAGGACACTGGCGTAAACTCTCGACCGTCTCACACTTCTGTTTAATCAGTTTTCTGTTTGACGTTTAGTCAGCTGTGTAAAAACCAAGGAGGAACCCACCCGGGGGATTAATAAAGTTTTATCTAATCTAATAACTTTGATCTCAGCCAAACCGATTTACTCACGAACAAACAAAACACTGAAAAAAGCCCAACAATAACATTTTAGGTTGTCTAAGTGACTTATATATCACGTTTAACCCGAGCAGCGAAAGTCCGCGGTGATCTGAAAATGATGTGCCGGGAGTTGTGCCGTTCTCAGCGGCTTCAGTGACCCTCGAGCTCCCGGCGAGCTATCGAGCTGGTGGGTAACAGGCGTCTCCGAAAACGTCGAAGCACTTTTGTAAATATGCGATATCTTGATAAACTGAGCAGATATTTGATGTTTACACAGCTACTTTCTCACCTGAAAATAAGTTAAAAGTTTATTTTGTGACCCAGAAAGATTAGTATGAGTAATTTTAAAACTTAGTAGCGGCCGCCATTGTTGGAAACTGGAGTTTGGCTGGGCCGCGCTATGAATTCTGGGATATGGTGGGCCACGAAGGACACACCCGACGCATCCTTCAAATCCGGGGAAAAGGAGGACAGCCTTCGTCGCGTCGCTGTGACGTAATCGGTCTACAAATGCGGCCTCAGGAGGAAGCAGCCATGAATTTGGACACGACCGATGGATATAAGACAGACTGAGAGGAGGCAGAGGTGCCGAACAAGAGTGAAAGATGAACATAGAAAGTTTACAGGAGTTTGGAGCAAAAGCACAGGCTGCCAGGAGTTAAAATAGAGGATGGATAAAAGGCCTGGGTCTCCACGGTGACCACTGACTGCATGAAGAGAAAACAGGAACAGGGAGGAGAGCGCCTGATATGTTTCCACTGCTCATGCTGCTGGATGCTGTTTGAAACTTGTGCTGCATTGAAGAGAATTGAGAGATTGTGCTTATAGTCTAAAACCAGTGGTTTGACCTACACATGGCATGTGTGATGTGGTTGCACACCTCAGCCACGAACAGGCAGCAGCTGAAGGCAGCTGTAGGAAAGCTGAGCAGAGGAAATGCAGCTCTCTGTGAGTCCTGACTGCACAAGTATTCAGCCTGTGTTTACATCATGCTTTGATTTGAAATGCTGTGTGGTCGGGTACAGAGGCTAATGGTGAAAATGTTGTGATTGTTTAAATATCTGTGGAGCTCAATTACAGGGTCATCATGAGGAGTGCACACAGCCTGGAGTTAGCTGTAGGGAAACACTGTCTCTATCACCTTTGATGGATCAGGATGTGGCCTCTGTAGCATTGCCATGCAGCATTACAACATGACAGCATGCACTGGCATCAAGGCCAAACGTGACACACTTCCACTGTGACAAGAACTGCACTTTCCTGTGATGCATATCCAGAGAACTTAAAGAAACCTCTGTTTGAGCTCTTTGTCTGCATGTGGTGGACAGGTGTGTGGAGTGATGAGAGAGGACCATATGTGGGCTAGTCAGAGGTCTGGAGCTGAAGACAAAAGGCTCGCTGCTGCAGCATCGTGACGTTTGACTGTGCACTGTGTCAGATGGGATCATGAGGCAGACTCACCAAGACTGTCATTAAGAGCCCTGTGCAGGTACACAGGTGCTAATGTTCACACTGACACTCGATATAACCCATCACGTGTGATACTCTGGCTGTGTTGCACGTGTTACAGGGAAAATGAGCATTTCTAAACCACTGTAGTCTGTAAAGGTTTTTATCTCAGTGCTTGAGGTGGCTGTTGTTGTCATTGCTGTATAAATAAAACTGAATTCAGGAAGTTGATTTTGGCTCTCTGATGAAAAAGCCTTGGTCCCTGATAATGGACCAAGTAGATCAAGGAGGCGATGCAGGTGAGGGGGCTCAGCCAGTACTACAGCTGACCCTGATATGAAGACCTGAGTATTCCTGCGGTCACTCCCACCTGTCGACAGCAGCTGCCCTCTGTGGCACTTGTTATTGCTGGATGATTTTAGTACCCTGGACAGCTCCAAGGAAACATTATTGTATTATGCTAGGATAGCCTGTAAGATGCAGGAGGAACAATGCGGTTTGTGTCCTGGTTGTTGAACACTGGACCAGCTCTTCATCCTCTCGAGGATACTTGAGGGTGCGTGGGAGTTTGCCCAACCAGTCCACATGTGTTTTGTGGACTTGGAGAAGGCATTCGACCGTGTCCCTCGGGGTGTCCTGTGGGAGGTGTTGCGGGAGTATGGGGTGTCTGGCCCATTGCTACGGGCCATTCGATCCCTATACAACCGTTGCAAGAGCTTGGTTCGCATTGCCGGCAATAAGTCGGACTCGTTCCCGGTGGGTGATGGGCTCCGCCAGGGCTGCCCTTTGTCACCGGTTCTGTTCATAATTTTTATGGACAGGATTTCTAGGTGCAGCCAAGTGGCGGAGGGCTTTCGCTTTGGTGGCCTCAGGATCTCATCTCTGATCTTTGCGGATGATGTGGTTCTGTTGGCTTCATCGGGTGAGGGCCTCCAGCTCGCACTGGAACGGTTCACAGCCGAGTGTGAAGCAGCGGGAATGAGGATCAGCACCTCCAAATCTGAGGCCATGGTTCTCAGCCGGAAAAGGGTGGAGTGCCCACTCCGGGTCGGGGATGAGTTCCTGCCCCAAGTGGAGGAGTTCAAGTATCTCGGGGTCTTGTTCGCGAGTGATGGGAGAAGGGAGCCGGAGATCGACAGACAGATTGGGGCTGCAGCTGCAGTAATGCGGACGCTGCACCGGTCCGTCGTGGTGAAGAGGGAGCTGAGTGTAAAAGCGAAGCTCTCAATTTACCGGTCGATCTACGTCCCTACCCTCACCTATGGCCACGAGCTGTGGGTAGTGACCGAAAGAACGAGATCGCGGATACAAGCAGCGGAAATGAGCTTCCTCCGAAGGGTGGCTGGCCTCTCCCTTAGAGATAGGGTGAGAAGTTCGGCCATCCGGGAGGGGCTCAGAGTAGAGCCGCTGCTGCTCCACATCGAAAGGAGCCAGCTGAGGTGGTTTGGGCATCTGGTAAGGATGCCCCCTGGGCGCCTCCTGGGTGAGGTGTTCCAGGCATGTCCCACCGGGAGGAGGCCCCGGGGCAGACCCAGGACACGCTGGAGAGATTATATCTCTCGGCTGGCCTGGGAACGCCTTGGTGTTCCCCCGGATAAGCTGGAGGAGGTGGCTGGGGAGAGGGAGGTCTGGGCCTCTTTGCTTAGGCTGCTGCCCCCGCGACCCGGCCTCGGATAAAGCGGATGAAGATGGATGGATGGATGGATGGATGGATGGATGGATGGATGGATGGATGGATAGCCTGTAAGAGCTGTTTACACTGTAAAGAACAATACTCTGATTTTTACCTTTACTGTTTAACAAACAGTTAAAAAGTGAATGTCCACAACTTAATGGCAGGAAATGTTATTAAAGCAGTTTAACAGGAGCAGAATCAACCAGTAAAACTCACAAATCAGATCAGCTGAACTCTATCTAACGAAGCTACTGTGAGCTAATGCTGAGTGTGTTCTCTTTGGTGAGGAGAGGTTGGAGGACGAGCACAGTCAGGCCTGAACAGGTTGTTCCCCTCTACTGTCTCTGCTGGGATTCTGCACTGTGAACATCTCACCACACGGACCCTTTCTCCCGCCTCTACTGGACGTCACATTGTTGACAAGTTGTTGACATTCAATCATCTGATGTGCACCCACACTTTTTCTTTCTCTCTGTCTGACTTACAAAATAGTTTCATGTTTCATTCAGTTTATGTAATTCTGCTTTAATCAGATTAGCCTTTAGCACATTCTCACATGATGTGCATTGTAACATATCTTTACTCCAAATACAGAGGAATACTTTATTCTACCTTTTAAAACTCTGTTTGTTCATTAGCATTTATATATTTGTATTTGTTTTAAGTAGTAATGAAATAAAAATACTTTGTTACTGTATTTAAGTACAATTTTTTGGTATCTGTCCTTTATTTAAGTATTTTTTCCTTCATTTGAACAAAAATAAACAGTAATAATAATTTATAGTGTAAAGTGTGAGCTGGGGCTGGTGTTTACTTTTGACAGACGATCATAAGCTGAGTAGGTGCCAGGTAATTTCAAACGCAGCGTTTCTATCAGCTCAACAAACACAAGCTGTGTGTGTGCAGTTTGTCTCTCAGTGTGTTGCAGCTGCTGTATGTGACAGGGAGAGGAAAGAAAGAGAGCTACGTTCAGTCAGAGATGGAGAAAGATAAGAAAGACTGGGAATTTAAAGCTAAGTCTAAGCTAGGTGTATACAGGTGAGTGTGTGGGGAAGAGAAAGCAGAGTTGGACTGGTGCACAGCAGCTGTGTTCAGAGTTATGTCACGTGTAAGCTGGTATAAAGATGCCATAAACAGTGGACTGTGAGTGTCGAGCATGGAAGTCAGCCAGGTCTGCTTCCATCTTCTTTCATACAGTTGTGTAAATCCACTGAGAGCAGTAGAGCCCAGCGCAGCAGCAACAGCACAGGTCAGCTGATCACAGCCCATACACTGAGACGATCTGCTGGACCGGTCGGTGGAAATCATTGTTAGCTGTGATTCTTTCCCCTTGAGCTACTACAGTCAACATCCACCTGAACCTAAACCACTGACTGTGTTTTCTGATTATGTGTGGAGTCACCCTCTACGGCGTAGGCAGCAAAGATGGAGCTGTCAAAAAAAATTATTGTCCTCTGCACTGTTCTACATTTAGAAGGGCGCTGTTTTGGCTAGCAGTGGGCACCGTTTTGGCTAGCAGTGGGCGTTTTGGCTAGCAGTGGGCACCGTTTTGGCTAGCAGTGGGCATCGTTTTGGCTAGCAGTGGGCGCCGTTTTGGCTAGCAGTGGGCACCGTTTTGGCTAGCAGTGGGCGTCGTTTTGGCTAGCAGTGGGCGCCTTTTTGGCTAGCAGTGGGCGCCGTTTTGGCTAGCAGTGGGCGCCGTTTTGGCTAGCAGTGGGCGCCGTTTTGGCTAGCAGTGGGCGCCGTTTTGGCTAGCAGTGGGTGACCATAAGCTGTAGTTGAATCCGAACTTTTCCTGAGTATTTTTAACACTAGAGTCTGTACGTCTGCTTAAGACGATTGTATAGAAACAGTTCTTTGTATGTAAAGTAGGATTGTGATATTTTCTTTAGCAGTTAGCTTTAACATGCTAAGTGTGTCCAGTGTTGGTTGTTGAACTGACTCATTGTTTGGTTTGCTGTGCTATGCTAACACTATGTGATGGTGGTGACAATACTGACCTGTGTGTGCATGCGTGTGTGTGTGTGTGTGTGTCTGTGTGTATGTGCGTGTGTGCGTGAGTGTGTGCGTTTGTGTGTGTGATTGTTTGTGACTGTGTAGGAAAACAGATGATCGATGCAGTGAAAGAGAAGCACACCAAGGAAAGGGGTGAGCGGGAGGCAGGAAAGAGAAAACTGGGAAAGGGAAGCATTGTAATCAACACATCAACATGTTCTTTCTGCAGTGGTCAAACATGGCTCTGATTCTTCTTATCTGGAGTCTGAAGGCGCAGAATTTAAATAACACATCTACACTCTGTGTATCTATGGCAGGTTTTGGCAGCTGGGGACCAGCAGCTTCCAGCCCTGACAAACCAAAGTGCTTCTGTCCCAGTGAGTGATTCCCTTTGTGGTGTTTGCTGTGGAATAAATAGATTTATTCCACAGCAGGTTTGGCTGCCACAATTTATTTTCCTGTCAATATTTAGTTGGAATATTATGTTGAGTGACATTTGCTTCCCTTGAGGAGATTATGATCATAATCTTCACTTTGTTATCTTCATCACTGTGTATAGTTTTGTTGCCACACAGAGTTAAGGTCAGGCAGGGGCTTGGTCTCTTCCACTGTGGGGTCAGGTCTGAGGGAAACCTCTGGCACACTAAGAGTGCTTCTGTTTGACATTAATGCCAACTGTCAGCGTCTGGATTCAGTGCAAGTCTTGTTGCATATATTAGGGCCAAGTGTAACATAGCCTCTGTGTCTGTAGGCCTGCATTGGTACTCTACAGTACTCATACAAAATGCACACAATGCAAATATACTCCCAGTACAATACCCACAGTGCATCTCCAACACGTTCTGAGATCCTGTGTTCGATGCAGTGAATTGAAAACGCCATACAGCACAATGTAGAGAAACGTTAGCAGAGACTTCATTGTGTGTCCGGTTGACAGCGACTGCTGTGGCGTCTGTAACAATGGTGCTGAGTGGGTGTGGAAGACAATCTTAGATCCTCAGCACCAAAAAACAAGCGTGCACGAGTTTTAAAGGTTTTTTCTTTTTTTCTTTTTTTTTTTTTTGAAAATATTTTTATTGAAAAAAGAAAACAACAGTACTTGCAGTTACCGAAATACAATCAACCTTTCTTCATTTTTCTAAGTAAATAAACTTATATATATATGTATGAAAAAAAACAACGCATTCTAAAAGAAAGACCCCCCCCCCGTCCCACACAGATCAACACAACCATCAAACATATTAGAGGAATATAACAGTAACAGAAGTACATTTAAACAGGCAATACCTCTAGACTAGCAAAATAAGAGATAAAGGGTTGCCACTTGTGAAAAAATTTGGCTGTGCAACCTCTCAACGTATATTAAATTTTTTCAAGTTTTAAAAAAAACATGACATCTTTAAGTAATAGTAGGATACTTAACAGACTTCCAATGCAACAATATTAGACGTCTGGCTAATAGGGATGTGAAGGCTATAATATCCTTTTGTGTGGAATCAAGTGTAAGTGAGCGAACAGGAATCCCAAAGGTTTTTTCTTTTTTAAATAAAAACTTACTGTTTGTGCTGAGCTTGTGAAAAGCTTCTCAGCAGTAGATGCTTTATCAAAAGCTGAGATTTATGGACACACTTGTACGTGAGAAGTAAGATTTTAAAGTTTATCCTGCTTCTACGGGCAACCAGTGAAGCTGCTGAAGAACTGTTGTAATATGAGTTATGACCCCAGCTGCAGAGTTTATGAAGGGACCTTTCAGGGAGACCAGATAGCGTTGCATAATCCACGAGAACTAATACAAACTAATGTAGTGAAATCCACGTGACGTCAACGCGCTTGAACCGGACCTCCATTAATTTTTTTTGGGGGGGGGGGGGGGTTCTGTATCTGCAGCTCCTCCGATTGCTTCCTGTGCACCGCTGCCTGCTCCTCGTGCATCCCTACCAGCTCAGTCGTCTGAGCCAGCGCCTCTGCTGACTGTGAGGATCAGGACTCCTGCTCAGATAACTATTGTTTCCTTTCAGCACCTCAGGAGATGGGTTGTAGCGCCCCCCTCACACACACTTTCTATCTGTCTCTGGGTAGCAGTCTTTTGATACTTGCACTGCCCCTGTGATCTACATCTCCTCCCCTTGCCTGGGGGGCTTTCTCCCCATTGTTTCTATTGTTTGGCTGTGAAAATGGGTTAAGAAAGGCAGCGGTGATGGACAGAAGGCCCATGACTACGAGAGAGGGGATGAGTGACTGACAAATCAAGATGGGGGAGTAGTTGTTGGACTGTGAATACAGAACATGAAGAAATCATGGGGGAGGGTGGTGATTTGAGAAAGTCCCAGCCATGAGCCAGCGTCCAAACACGGATAAGGAGGACAGTTCAGGAAGCTCGGAGGATTAGAGGAGGATGCAAGGATGGAGAGGGCAGACAAAAGGCAGTTGGTCCAGCTGTCATACAGTGCTGTATCTGCCCTTCCTAATTTCTGACTTTTGGTTTATTTATTTATTTGTCACATGTTTTTGTCACATGTGGTTTTTAAATGATTATTTAATTCATTAAGGACAAAAACATCCCTGACTCTGTGAAAACAGGTTTGCTACATAAATACCTTTTACTTTAGCTTCAGTTTAGTGACCCTGGCTGCCCAAAATATATGTCAATGTTCCCAATTCTTTGTTTTGTTTGTTTGTTTTGACACTGATGAAGTGAAGGAAGGAAGAAAAAACAGAGAAAGAGAAGATGAATGTAGAAAGAGAGGAGAGGGTCACCCATCTGCTCCTGTGAGCCCACCAGTTATTCTCTGGACCTTATTATCTCAGTTAAATTAGACTAACCCGGCCATCCAATAGTCCCACTGCACTGGGGCAAGCTGAGGATGTGCAGCCAATAACCTCAAAGGTCATACTCACTGATGATTGGCCTGTCAGAGCACACAAATGTGCTAAAATGAATAAATGATGGCTGGGCGGAGCTTTCCTGGCACAAGGCTGTGGTCATCGTTTGTTTGATAAAGTTCATGGATGTGATACCAAAGGTCACTGCTCCCTACATTTAAAGATGTGCTTCTTACAGACGCGTGTATCAGATGACCAGTGATCCTGAGGTTTTAATAGCCTGCATGCACACGTAAAACTGTGAATTTAAGCTCAGCTCAGTGTATTTACATATGAATCTTAATATGGAAACAAGAAGACTATGAAGGGAAATATATATGTGAGAGCTTGTGAAATAACCCACGATTTTTGGGCTGTGGAAAATACAAATATTCCAGATACAGCTACAATGTTGTGAACTTACAGGCAATATTTTTCTCAGGTCCAGCTGTGTTATTACAGAAACATCCCTGTAGGGCCAGGTACTGTTCCTGCAGCCAAGTGCAGATCAAATGACAGCTGTATTTAAAAAGCTTCCGTCTCAGAGCTTCAGTGGTTTCTCCTGCTCTTTTACAGCTTTATTAAATGGACTGATTCTTATACAGTACTTTTCTACTCTCCTGGAGCCCTCAGAGCGCTCTATACAACATGCCACATTCACCCAATCACTCAATCTATACTTAATGCTGTCTAACTACATTCACACCCCGATGAATGCATCGGAGAGCAATTTGGGGATAGGGATGGGTACCGGTATCTCTGACATTTCTGACATAAACGGTAGTAACCAGACCGAAAAGCAGCGCACATTTCGGTGCTTTATTTTCCTGAGCTGTGATACACTTTAGATTCTAGCCAATCATTTTACGTTTCCGAGGATAGTAGGCGGGTCCAGGTACGTACGTTCTTTTAGAGCAGAGCTACAGATTAAAAATGCCCAAGATGAAGCGGTCAAAGTCTGGCTGTACTTCACAGCAAAAGATGCAAACTCAGCAGCTGCAACAAGTTCTTTAAGCTGATACTGTGATACTGTCAAAGGAGGTAACACCTCAAATCTGATGAAACACCTGGCGACGCATAGCGTTTTTTTAAAAGCCGAGAAATGCACCGTATTTGATAGCTTGCTGCGAGACCTCACACCGAGCACATCTACTGCGGGTGTGGTGCCTGTTATCGACCCGGAGTTAGCAACATCCCCCAAAAACCCGAAGAGGAGAGTCCTGGCCCCTAGCCCTGCCAGTGTAGCAGAAATGATGAGGATGATGATGCAGCAGCAGCCGTTCTTCTCTGCGTGAGTAGCTTCATGTTGTTTGTGTGTAATTTACGTTGAGTAGGCTAACCACGTTATTACATTAATGCATGTAAGGTGAACTAGCAAACACCATCATAGCTACATGCGGCTGTCTTCTTGTTTGATGGCAGATACTCCCTTCACCCTGGACAAAAAGGCTAAAATGACCAAAGAAAAAGTGGAAAACAGTTAAACATGAGAGGTTTTTGGACAAAGTTTGTGTTTTTTCCATTGTTTAAGCTGCTTCCAGCCAAGAGTGATACCATATACAGTGGGGCAAAAAAGTATTTAGTCAGCCACCGATTGTGCAAGTTCCCCCACTTAAAATGATGACAGAGGTCAGTAATTTGCACCAGAGGTACACTTCAACTGTGAGAGACAGAATGTGAAAAAAAAAATCCATGAATTCACATGGTAGGATTTGTAAAGAATTTATTCGTAAATCAGGGTGGAAAATAAGTATTTGGTCACCTCAAACAAGGAAAATCCCTGGCTCTCACAGACCTGTAACGTCTTCTGTAAGAAGCTTTTCTGTCCCCCACTCGTTACTTGTATGAATGGCACCTGTTTGACCTCATCATCTGTATAAAAGACACCTGTCCACAGCCTCAACCAGTCAGACTCCAAACTCCGCCATGGCCAAGACCAAAGAGCTTTCGAAGGACACTAGGAAAAGAATTGTAGACCTGCACCAGACTGGGAAGAGTGAATCTACAATAGGCAAGCAGCTTGGTGTGAAAAAATCAACTGTGGGAGCAATCATCAGAAAATGGAAGACATACAAGACCACTGATAATCTCCCTCGATCTGGGGCTCCACGCAAGATCTCATCCCGTGGGGTCAAAATGATCATGAGAACGGTGAGCAAAGATCCCAGAACCACACGGGGGGACCTGGTGAATGACCTGCAGAGAGCTGGGACCAAAGTAACAAAGGTCACCATCAGTAACACACTACAACGGCAGGGAATCAAATCCCGCAGTGCCAGACGTGTTCCGCTGCTGAAGCCAGTGCATGTCCAGGCCCGTCTGAAGTTTGCCAGAGAGCACATGGATGATACAGCAGAGGATTGGGAGAATGTCATGTGGTCAGATGAAACCAAAGTAGAACTTTTTGGTATAAACTCAACTCGTCGTGTTTGGAGGAAGAAGAATACTGAGTTGCATCCCAAGAACACCATACCTACTGTGAAGCATGGGGATGGAAACATCATGCTATGGGGCTGTTTTTCTGCCAAGGGGACAGGACGACTGATCCGTGTTAAGGACAGAATGAATGGGGCCAAGTATCGTGAGATTTTGAGCCAAAACCTCCTTCCATCAGTGAGAACTTTGAAGATGAAACGAGGCTGGGTCTTCCAACATGACAATGATCCAAAACACACCGCCCGGGCAACAAAGGAGTGGCTCTGTAAGAAGCATTTGAAAGTCCTGGAGTGGCCTAGCCAGTCTCCAGACCTCAACCCCATAGAAAATCTGTGGCGGGAGTTGAAAGTCTGTGTTGCTCGGCGACAGCCCCAAAACATCACTGCTCTTGAGAAGATCTGCATGGAGGAATGGGCCAAAATACCAGCTACTGTGTGTGCAAACCTGGTGAAGACCTATAGTAAACGTTTGACCTCTGTTATTGCCAACAAAGGTTATGTTACAAAGTATTGAGTTGTATTTTTGTTATTGACCAAATACTTATTTTCCACCCTGATTTACGAATAAATTCTTTACAAATCCTACCATGTGAATTCATGGATTTTTTTTCACATTCTGTCTCTCACAGTTGAAGTGTACCTCTGGTGCAAATTACTGACCTCTGTCATCATTTTAAGTGGGGGAACTTGCACAATCGGTGGCTGACTAAATACTTTTTTGCCCCACTGTATGCCCCATAGCTGCAGAAAAGGCTAACATTGTTATCTTTTTACAAAAAAACAGCTGAACATGAGAGGTTTTTGGACCAAGTTTGTGTTCTCCATTCTTTAAGCACCGGTTCAAGCACCATTTAAGCACCGGCACAAAAGTACCAGTTTGGCACCGGATAAAACCTGACCGATACCCATCTCTACTTGGGGTTAGTATCTTGCCCAAGGATACTTGACATGCAGACTGGAGGAGCCAGGGATCGAACCACCAACCTTCCGATCCGTAGGTGACCTGCGCTACCTCCTGAGCTACAGCCACCCCTTAAACCTTCTCAAGTTTTGAAATATTTCAGAAACAAACATCTGGTCGTCTCCAGAGTCACAGATGACCACAGTGAAGTGGAGTGAGTAACTGGGTTGGGCCAGGACAAATGCAGAGGTGAGCGTCTTTCCTGAAGCCTCCTTGGTGTTAGGTGCGTCCTGGGTCTTCGGCTCTGCTGTGTGACTTCCACCTATTGGTTAGTCTTGTGTTCTGAGGGAAGCAGAGACCTTCAGCGCGACTCACGTAGGTGTTGATCCAGCCTAATACACACTGAGAGCTGATCGAAGGACACAGGTAAATCTTTAGGAGCATGGGGCTTTAAAAGCAAATGAAAGAATGTTAAAATGAATCCTAAAAGAAATGAGCAGCCAGTGAAGTAGAGCTAAAACAGGGGAAATGTGCCAAAAGACAAGCTGCAGCATTTTGCACCATCTGTAGATGAGTAACGTATGAAGCACTGAATCACGTTGTTACACCCCAGCCCAGGGAAAACCGGCGTGCAACGTAAGGAAAATTAAAAATAAGGAAAACGCCCCCACATTCCCTGCTCTCAAGGAAGACGAACCAAAAAGACAACTGCCCCGGATCCAGTCAGTTTATTAATTTATTTACCTTAAGTCCCAAAAGGTAGCGGGCGTTAGGGTGAGCACAAAAACCCTAGAAATGAAATGCAGCTGGCTTACCTTCACAGAAAACCCCAAAAGAAAATTACAGGTGTCTTACCTGCCTCCCTAACCAACAACAGGAGAAAAGGTTCCCAAAGAAAAACGGCTTCTCACCCCTACAGCTAACTATTTACAACACACTATTTACAACACAGCAAAAGCTTCCAGAATACAAATTCACACGCAGCCACATGCACAGTTCATTGGGAACAGGAAGTAGGCGTGCCGGTTGAGAAAGGTCCTCATTTATAGCCGGCCTCTCCCCGTCCTCCACCAATGGTCAGCCTCCACCTGGAACTCACATAGCAGCAATAACATAGGACACAAACTGTGCCACCCTCTGGCGTGGCAGACAAAAAACACAGTACAAAAATATCCACAACACTGAATCATAACACTCTGCATTACAGAGGGCACCGAGGGGACGCCAGGAGTAGTCTGTGCTACTGTAGGAAGAGGCGGGGCTTAACCTCTGAGTTCTGATTGGTGGACACGATGGTTGACCCACACACTAAATGAGAATTAGTGATGGCACACACTCTCACAGTGATTGAAACATGGAGACGTCAGAGGCCAAGCACGTTACACAATGAGTGTCTGCTTCCCCTCAGGGTGCTTTGTATTATAAAGACCCTACAGTATAAATAATAAAACGTAGTCATACACTCTCCATTCACAGTCAGTTTCACAATAAATGTGTTTTCATGTACCTAGTTTCTGTTATTGTACATGATTTAAGTCATTTGTAAATTATGTGTTATGTTACTTTTGTGTTACTCCCAAAATCTGTTTACCTGCTCGTCTATTGTTAGGTGGTCATGGATATCCAGAACACGCACACTAAAACTGAATGATTAGTTAATTATTATAAATAATAGCAGTTACCACTAATAAGTCATAGCTGAAGTTGTTGGAGGGTCTGGTTGGTTACTTTTTCATTTGAGTTAAATTCATTCACAACCCATGCTTTCCTTTTTTGGTTTCCGGGAGAGCGCCTCCAGCTTTACATTGCGGGATCCGGGCCTGTAGGTGAACCCAGAGAAAAAGAGTGCCCACCTAGCTTGCCGTGAGTTGAGGCGCTTGGCCGATCGGATGTATTCCAGATTTTATGGTCAGTCCATACAATGAGAGGGTGTTCAGCGCCCTCCAGCCAGTGCCACCACTCCTCCAGGGCAAGCTTGACTGCCAATAACTCCCGGTCCCCGATGTCGTAATTGCGTTCTGCGGATGAGAAGTAACGTGAAAAGAAAGCGCAAGGGTGAAGTTTACCTTCAAACATTTGGGAAAGACCTGCCCCAGCCCTGGTGTCAGACGCATCCACCTCTACCACCAACTGCTGCTGGAGGTTAGGCTGACGGAGGAGCAGTGGCAAACTTCTTTTTCAGTAGGTCAAAGGCTTCCTGAGCAGGCTGGTCCCACTGAAAGGGTTTTTTAGAGAGGTGAGTTTGGTGAGTGGTAAAGCGATCTTACTGAAGTCTCTAATGAAGGGCCAATCCAAGGAAGCGCTGGAGCTGGAGACGGTTGGGGGGCCGAGGCCATTCCACAATGACCCGAACCTTCGTCAGGCTTCAGATCTCCCCGAGCGATGATGTAACCTAGGAAACCACAGTGTCGACATGGAATCCACATTTCTCACCCTTCACGAACAGTCTGTTCTCCAGGAGGCGCTGAAGGATCTGTTGGACATGGACCTCGAGTTCTGCCTGGGACTTGGAGAAAATCAGACTATCATCCAGATAAACAAAGGCACATCGATTAATAAAATCAGCACATCATTAACGAGAGCTTGGAATACTGCTGGGGCATTGGTCAATCCGAAGGGCATCACCAGAAATTCAAAATGCCCAAGGGGTGTGTTGAACGCCGTCTTCCATTCGTCTCTCTCACGAAGTCTCACCAAGTGGTACCACCGGAGAGGATGTGGCAGAGGCTTGGTGTGAAGGTGGAGCTTAGCAACTAGTGAGGGATCAATAAAGTTTTGTTCCGCTCCTGAATCTACCAGAGCGGAGTGAGAATATGACTCAGTCCGAAAAGTGAGTCTAGCGGCCAGCAACAAACGTGGAAGAGGGTGTTTGCCAGACAGGTCGCCCACCAGTACCCTCTCAATAACTGGTGGCCCTTTTCCCAGCGCGGGACAGGCGGAGATAAAATGACCTTTATGGCCACAATATAAACACTCACCCGCCGCAAAGCGGCGCTGTTGCTCCGCAGGCGACAGCTGCGAGTGACCTAGCTGCATTGGCTGTTCCCCCTCCTCCTCTCTGACACTCCGGGCTTCCCGTGACTCAGGCTGGTCCTCCCTCGATGCTGGAAGTTCCCAAAACGACTGTTTCCGTGAGGCCCGGCGCGCCCGTAGGTGGTCGTCCACCTGGATGCATAGTGACATAAGCACCTCCAGAGAGGAAGGGATTTCATGCATCATTATTCCATCTTTAAGCTCCTCATTGACATTATTTAACAGAGTGGTTCTTAGAGCCTCAGAGCCCCACTTAGCTCGCACAGCCAGGGTCCAAAATCAATCGAATAGTCAGCTATGCTGCGCCTACCTTGTTTTAGGTTGATCGAACGGTGGCCGGCGGCCTCCGCACTGGAGCCCTTATCAAATACTGCCTTGAAACGGCCAGAAAGTTATCATAAGAAATTCCAGGGCTGGCCTGCAGCAGAGCCTGAGCCCAGGTCAAAGATCACGAAGCAACTGGGTCAGGAAGGCAATTTTGACCCCGTTGCTAGCGAACACATTTGGCAACTGTTGGAACTGCATAGTACACTGTGTTAAAAATCCCGCGCATTTCCCCAGAAAAAGTCTCAGGTGTGGGTGACAGTTTATCTAGTGAGAAAGCGGATGCTAACGGGGCTATGACACCAGCTGTCTGAGCGGCTGCAGCAGCGGGCGTAGCGACAGCAGCGGGCGTAGCGACAGCAGCGGGTGTAGCGACAGCAGCGGGAGCTACCTGCAAAGATGCTGCGGGAGGCGGGCTTTCCAGCAGCAGAATATGTTGGGCGAGAGCCTGGGTCAGCGCTGCCACTTCTCTTTAACATCTGTTCATGACGTTGTAATATTTCCTCCAGAGAGACGGCGGTTGCCAGCCGGTGTTGAGTCTGCGGAGTCCATTTCGTGGCTGGATTATTCTGTCACGGGCACAGGAAGGACTAGCGCAGACTGAAATCACAAGAGTAGGTAGTTTATTTTCCACAGTCACCAAGTGCAGATAAGTGCAGGGAAACAGGATCAGGGGGTTCCATGGGTCGCGAGGGCAGTTTTAGGGAAAACACCAACACAGATACTCCTCCCAGGGATTCTTTGCCCAGCTCGCACCACACCGACTCACCCAACTCTCAACCAAGCAGGGGTGGAAAGTCCTCAGGCAGGCGGGTCTAACAGAGACAGGAGAATTGACATGAGAATAGCTCACGGGCTTTTACTCGAAGAGGCTAGAGAATCGACAGCACACTAACAAAAGCTACACAATAATCCAGCGATGAGGCACCTCCAGCCACCGCCTTAAGTACAGAGCTAGAGTGAGCGCCGATCACAGGAGATTGCTTGCAGGTGCGGGAGCCAGGGGCGCTAGCCAGGGGCGGAGTCCACAGTGAACTCCGCCCCGGTGGTGCGCAGAGCGCGAGAGGGAAGAGAGGAGGGACAATAGAGGCAAAAACACTTGTAGCCAGACTGGGCTAGCCGGGAAGGCACAGGGCGATGACAGGTCGCACTCTCATCCTCAGGAAGCCCCATGTGAACAATATGAACGTGCTTCCTTGGGTGTTGAGGTCTCAGTCACTGTTCTGCTGCGTACTGTCTCAGCTATGAGCCTAGTTTGGAGTACAGTGGCTCATACATGGCTTTAAACCTACATTAACTCATGAGTGATATTCCAGTGAAAGAGACACTGAGAGGGTCGGACAACTGATCTCACCTGCTGCAGTCTGTGTTTCAGCAGGGACCCACCAAATGCATTAAAGATACTGCCAGCAGTACGATAAATCACAGCCGCCACGTTCCCCTGACTAACATACCAGCAAAGTGTCTCAGCTCTTAATTCCTGGAGCAACATGCTTGGACTCTTTCAAGGGGCTGTGATTTATTTCATACTGTGTGAACTGCCACGATCATTGATAAATGGCCACGAGTACCTTTAACAAAGAGATGATTAAAGCCCATAATCGAAGAAGCTGGTTTGACCCAGATCTCCTATGAAAACGAATATAAAAACACGAGGTTCTTATTGCGGGGTGGCTGTAGCTCAGGTGGTAGAGCAGGTCATCTACTGATCGGAAGGTTGGTGGTTCGATTCCTGGCTTACCCTAGTCTACATGCCAAATATCCTTGGGCAAGATACTAACCCCAAATTGCTCTCCGATGCATCCATCGGAGTATGAATGTGTGTGAATGTTAGCTATAAAGCACTTAGAAAGATGTGCGAATGGGTCTGAATGGGTGAATGCACAAGTTGTGTACAGCGCTTTGAGTGCTCAGATGAGTAGAAAAGCGCTATATAAGAACCAGTCCATTTACCATTCCAGAGTGTTTTGATGGCATCCATTTCTTTGCCCACTGCTTGCGAAGGAGAGTGAGATACAGCCATGCAGCACATGCCTGAATTCAGATGTGTAGACAAGTTAATCAGTGTTCATGCTCCTGTGGGTCTGTGTGGCATTTGAATCAACAGAGTGTAAAAAGTCAATGCCACGGTCAGCATTACAGCGGAGATTAAACCATAACCTTCAACACACACACACACACACACACAGAGCTATATTTTGTGTGTTACTAACATACAGGAAACAGGAGAGGGCATATTGTCTACCCACTGGGGGACTTGTGGATCGTCCTGGCCACTACTGAAGTGTCTCTGAGATCCTGAACCACAGGTTGGCTCCAGTCCATCCATCAGAGTGAGTGGCAGTGACTGCAGTCAAAACAGAGTAAAGCACTGAATGTGTGATTGTGTGTGTTATAGAGTGTGTGTGCTCAGTAAAGCATCGTTGACCAACAGTAAAGGAAACCATTGTTCTGGTTCACTCAGTTCAATTCAGTTTCATGTATATATCACCAAATCACAACAGCAGGTGCTGCGTGGTGCTTTAAGGTTAAGGTTAGGAGTAGGGATGGATATCGTTTAGGTTTTATCCGATACCAGTACCAAACCGGTACTTTTGAAACGGTGCTTAAAGAATGGAGAACACAAAATTGGTCCAAAAACCTCTCATGTTCAGCTGTTTTTTTGTAAAAAGATAACAATGTTAGCCTTTTCTGCAGCTATGGGGCATATATGGTATCACTCTTGGCTGGAAGCAGCTTAATCAATGGAAAAAACACAAACTTTGTCCAAAAACCTCTCATGTTTAACTGTTTTCCACTTTTTCTTTGGTCATTTTAGCCTTTTTGTCCAGGGTGAAGGGAGTATCTGCCATCAAACAAGAAGACAGCCGCATGTAGCTATGATGGTGTTTGCTAGTTCACCTTACATGCATTAATGTAATAACGTGGTTAGCCTACTCAACGTAAATTACACATGAACAACATTAAGCTACTCACGCAGAGAAGAACGGCTGCTGCTGCATCATCATCCTCATCATTTCTGCTACACTGGCAGGGCTAGGGGCCAGGACTCTACTCTTCGGGTTTTTGGGGGATGTTGCTAACTCCGGGTCGATAACAGGCACCACACCCGCAGTAGATGTGCTCGGTGTGAGGTCTCGCAGCAAGCTATCAAATACGGCGCATTTCTCAGCTTTTAACAAAATGCTGTAGTCGCGGTGTTACCTCCTTTGACAGCATCACAGTATCACCTTAAAGCACTTGTTGCAGCTGCTGAGTTTGCATCTTTTGCTGTGAAGTACAGCCAGACTTTGACCGCTTCATCTTGGGCATTTTAATCTGTAGCTCTGCTCTAAAAGAACGTACGTACCTGGACCCGCCTACTATCCTTGCAAAGTTAAAATGATTAGCTAGAATCTAAAGTGTATGACATAACAAGGATGATTCAATGCAGAGAGGTCTGTTAACACATAGTAAGTGAAGAAGAAACACCCAATGCATCATGGGAATCCCCCGGCAGCCTACGTCTATTGCAGCATAACTAAGGGAGGATTCAGGGTCACCTGGTCCAGCCCTAACTATATGCTTTAGCAAAAAGGAAAGTTTGAAGCCTAATCTTAAAAGTAGAGATAGTGTCTGTCTCCTGAATCCAAACTGGAAGCTGGTTCCACAGAAGAGGGGCCTGAAAACTGAAGGCTCTCCCTCCCATTCTACTTTTAAATACTCTAGGAACAACAAGTAGGCCTGCAGAGCGGGAGCGAAGTGCTCTAATAGGGTGATATGGTACTACAAGGTCATTAAGATAAGATGGGGCCTGATTATTTAAGACCTTGTATGTGAGGAGCAGGATTTTGAATTCTGGATTTAACAGGAAGCCAAAACAGGAGAAATATGCTCTCTCTTTCTAGGACCTGTCAGTACTCTTGCTGCAGCATTTTGGATTAACTGAAGGCTTTTCAGTGAGTTTTTTGGACATCCTGATAATAATGAATTGCAGTAGTCCAGCCTGGAAGTAATAAATGCATGAACTAGTTTTTCAGCGTCACTCTGAGACAGGATATTTCTAATTTTAGAGATGTTGCGCAAATGGAAGAACACAGTCTTACATATTTGTTTAATATGTGCATTGAAGGACATATCCTGGTCAAAAATGACTCCAAGGTTCCTCACAGTGTTACTGGAGGCCAAGGTAATGCCATCCAGAGTAAGAATCTGGTTAGATACCATATTTCTAAGCTTTTCAGCGCCGAGTACAATGACCTCAGTTTGATCTGAATTAAGAAGCAGAAAGTTAGTGGCCATCCAAGTCTTTATGTCTTTAAGACATTCCTGCAGTTTAACTAATTGGTGTGTGTTATCTGGCTTTATGGACAGATAGAGCTGGGTGTCATCAGCATAGCAGTGAAAATGTATGCTATGTCTTCTAATGATGCTGCCTAGGGGAAGCATGTATAATGTAAACAGAATTGGTCCTAGCACTGAACCCTGTGGAACTCCATAATTAACCTCAGTGTGTGAAGAGGACTCTCCATTTACATGCACAAATTGGAGTCTATTAGATAGATATGATACAAACCACTGCAGTGCAATACCTGTAATACCTACAGCATGTTCTAATCGCTCTAATTGATTTTGATTTGATTTGATTTGATTTTATTGATTAGCATTCAAATATCTCAATGAATACAGAACAAAGATCTACCACAAAGCAAGAAAGCACGAGACAAGGCTAATCAAAAGGTACTGGCTGAAGCATTTGCTTATTACGCTTTAACAAAAGATCTTTTTGCATGCAGCTCCTGTAAACAGGGCTTGAAGTAAAGAATAAAACAAAGCAAAGCAAAAACAAACAAACAAAAACTTTCCACCTTAGATAAGTAACTACATCAAAGCAAAACAATGAAGAGTTTCAGTATTATTATCTTTGCTCTTTTCATTCTTATATATTTTTCTAATATTTTTAAACATGTTTGTAAACGAGGAAAATGAACTCCACCTTTTTAAATCACTGTCAGAACTATTCCACAGGTTAACTCCTCTAACAGAAACATCTCTGCTTTATGTTTGTCCTTATCTTGTTTTTTTTTAAAGAAATCTGTTCCCCTTACGTCATATTGACTCTCTCTGACTTTGAACAGCTTCTGAGTACATTCATGATCTGTGCCATTTTGTATTCCACTAAATCATAAAATTTCAGGGTATTCAGATTAATAAACAAAATGTTAGTTGGTTCTATATAGTTTGATTGATTTATAATTCTTACAGCTCTTTTTTGCAACTTGAAAATATGAAGAGTATTTGTTTTATATGCATGAGCCTGTATCTCCAGACAGTAAGTCATACATGGAAGCAACAGAGAACAATAAAGTGTGTAATAATTTTTTATTCAGGACATGCTTGTTTTATAGAGAAATCGATGGTTTTGACATTTTTGTTTTCACATGGTTTATATGAGACTTCCAGCTCAGCTGATCATCAATTATCACTCCAAGAAATTTATTTTCGTTCACTCTTTCAATTTCAATTCCATTCACCCTGATTTTAGATACATCTTTCATTTGTCTAGTGCCAAAAATAATCAATTTTGTTTTCTTTATATTTAACGATAACTTATTTACATCAAACCAGTTTTTTAATAAATTTAACTCCTTTTCCGCTGCAGTCAGAAGCTGTTCTGGGTTTTTACCTGAGCAACACAGAGTGGTATCATCAGCAAACAATACACATTTTAACAGTTTGGAAACACTTCATATACCATTTATATCAGCGGTCCCCAACCCCCGGGCCTCGGACCGGTACCGGTCCGTGAGTCGTTTGGTACCGGGCCGCGAGAGTTGAGGCTCAGGTGTGAAATGTTTGGTTTTCAGGGTTTTTATCGGTTTTCAGCGTTATTTTGTTATCGTTTTTATCGTTAACTCGGTTTTCCCGGGTCTTTTCACGTGTGTTATGAATAAATTTTCTTTTCTTCGGTACCGGTACTGGTTTTATATTGTTGCATTTATCTGCGACACCTTAAAGGCCGGTCCATGAAAATATTGTCGGGCACAAACCGGTCCGTGGCACAAAAAAGGTTGGAGACCGCTGATTTATATGACATATGTAATAGGATATTATGGTCGACAGCATCGAACGCTGCACTGAGGTCCAGCAGGACGAGCACAGAGATGAGTCCACTGTCAGAGGCTGTAACAAGAAACATGTACGTGTGATAAATATGCAAATAGCATAAAAACACAGATAGTTGTACAACACAAATACAAGGAGAATCACCATGTGTTCAAAAGCAGCACAAACAAAGAATGAACCTGTGATATGCTTGATGTTGTTTTACATTAATGATTCATCCACAGCAGCATGGTGTGGCATGAGCGCACCCATGCAGCAGGCACATGTTATTAAGCACTTTGTGTTTAAATTGTGGTTAACGTTCTGGTCGTTTGAAGAAATGAAAGTGGTACTAAGGAACAGACAAGTTTGCAGAAATACAACTCAGAGACAAATCCACGTGTACCTTTGCACATTCATGTGTAAACCTGTGCAAGACACAGATGCTTCACACGGCCTCTGAGCTGCAGATGGTCAGTCAGGTCGTTTCCCCGTGTTTGCGTTGTCTCGTCATTAGACATGCAGGAACGTCGTACATGTGTGTGTGAGGCTCCTGAGGGCACTGCTGACCAGCTGCTACCAGAAACCATTGTCTCAAACGACCGTGTGTGGCTGTGTGTGTTTGAACATGAGGAAGACATTTTAAACGTTGTTGTACTCAAACTGTACACAAACGTGGCTTTTTCACACGCGTGAGTGGAAGCTGACCAGCACCAGAATCAGTGCACGTCTGTGCACGTCTGTGCGTTTAAAGTGGGGCGAAGGCTTGAGGGCTGAATGAGTGATCCATGCCTCTGCTTGGCCCTCCTGGCCCCACAGACTCATTAACTGAAAGAAACAAACGACTGCACCTCCTGTTGCTGCAGACAAAGACGTTTGGGACTGAAGTGTGTGTGTTTAAGAGGGGGGGGGCAGCCTCTTCTTTTCTTAAGGAGGTGGTGAGGAGCATTGGAGTGTTAACAATAGGGTTGCTGCCTTTATTTGACTTGACAATCAGTGAAGACGTGTTTAAGACGGCGCTGATGCCGTGGCCTGCTGTCACTTTGTCTGCTGCGTGCTCCCCCGCCCCCTCACCTTTCCTTTCTCTGGACTATCATCACTTTCTGTTAACTGCCAACACTCACATTTTTCACCTTTTCTGTTTGCTGCTGCTGGGATCTACTGACAACCAGTGTTGGGACTAACGCGTTATTAAGTAACGCGTTACAGTAACTACGTTATTATTGTGGTAACGAGCACGGTAACTAGTTATTATGCCAAAATCAGGAACGCGTTACTCGTTACTGGGATTTAGATAGGGTCGTTACTCGTTACTTCGTGTGGTGGCATCGTGGAGCTTCCACAGATTCAATAACATTAGCAAGTGGTGGAGGCAGCAGGTGGACGCAGAAGGAAAAGAGACCCGAGGCGGCCGCCGGTCCAAGTGTGAACTGAACTTCAGGTAAGAAGTTATGACCTGCAGTCTATCTGGGTCAGATATAAACCAAGTTTAGGTGGAGTTTATTTTCGTTGTGCTGACTTTTTCCGTACTGCGTACTAGCTAGCATGACGGAGTTTCTATACAGCTGGGTGGGTGCTATGAAGTTAATGATGTTGAACTTTATTTTGTTCATAAGTTATTAGAGTTGCCAATCGTCCTGTCTGGTATTCAGAGAAAATATTACGCATTTCTTATTGAGGTGAAAAGGAACAGTTTGTCCCGTAATTCAGCTACAATGAAAAAGGCACAAAGCTGGAGTTATTCTGTGTCTTTGCTGCACAGCTGCCTCTTCTTCTTTCATTCCTCTCCCTCTCCTGTTTCTACTTCAATCATGAAAACTGATCAATGATCAGCTGATCGTCTCTCTTGTTTGTTTATCGCCCACTTTGCGCCAGAAAGAAATCAGCGGATATCGCGCTAAACAACAGCAGCACGTTTAAGCTTGATCAGCTGTTGTTAGAATTTATTTAATATTAATTTCTAGTATCAGCTGATGTTTGCTGGAGCCACAGCTGTAAACCTGCTGGTCATGATATCGGTTTGGTTATCTGGTGAGAGGGAAACATGAAGATGAAACCAGGAGATGTTCTTACTGAATCATCAGAGCTGAACAGGTGATGGAGAAACAGGTTTACCTTTTAGGTGACATGGATGAGTTGAAGTTATGAACTGTTTCTGAGAGACAAATAACACCAGGATCCTTTTCTAAGTAGCTGACAGCTGGTAACTGTGCAGGGGCGGATCTAGCAAAGTTTTGCCAGGGGGGCAGGTAGGGCATTAACAGGGAGAGGGGGGCACAAAGAAATACTTTTTTCTTATTCTCATTTAAAATGTCTAGCTTTTAACAAATAATTATCTGACTCTTACAACAAACGATTGATAGATTGATGCATATATACCATCAGAACAGTGTACATCACTGTCACAACAGTGTTTGTTTTCATTCAAAGGCTTTATGATTTTTCCTATAATGGCCGGTCTCTAGTCAAAATGCCCGGGACAATTTTCTGTCCCCGTCCAGCCCTGTATGCAGCTCATCTGCAGTCTGGTGTTACCTACATCTTCCTATTCAGAAGGCAGAATTTCAGAGTTCTGAGTACAATCAAAGCACCACGACTGCAGTTTTTGTGTTGGATGTAAAAGGCGCACATGACGCTGTGACGTAGGCTAGAATCATGGCAGCGGTCAATGACGGTCCAGGCGTGGGATTTCTCTTGTGGAAATATGCACATTATCTTTTCCTTTCTATTGGTAGGTGGCACAGTGGACTTGTGGCAAGTAAGCAAGCTAGAAGACTGGCAAAGTTATGGAAGCAACACATTAACAAGAGAATTCTGAGTAAAACCAAAGTTACTTTCCCTAGTAACTAGTTACTTTGAAAGTAACGAGTAACTTGAAGTAACTGAGTTACTTTTGATAGAAGTAACTAGTAATGTAACTAAGTTACTATTTTAAAGTAACTTACCCAACACTGCTGACAACACACAAGAGTACAAAAAGATTAAACATGTTAAAGCAATGAAGGAGTCGAGAATGGACCCAGATGCAGGACACAGAATGAAACTCCAAACATTATTACTTGGCTACAGACAAATATAACATTTTGTTGTTAATATTGTATGATGGATGGGTCGTGTGTCATAACTCACTCAGAGCTTAGAATTAGTTTACCTTTAAGTCTGAAATCTGAAATCAGAATACTTTATTAAAGTAGGGGAACAGAGAGGTGAGCATCCCTCAGTTACAGTGAACAGATGGAATAAACTGTAGAAAACTAAACAGGAGAAAGAACATTTTAACATAAACCAGTGACTCCAGGGCCTCCTTGGATCAGTCTAGTGATAATGGCCGAAACACCCGATGAATCCGAGGTCCACTACTGAAGATGTGTCCAAATGTTAATAATTTAGATCAGATCTCTAAACCTCACCAAGGGGAAATGGCAGATTAGCCTGGTTAAAAGAACGAAACACACACACAGCGAACAACACACAACGATGTTCGCTGCTGGTAACGTTTCTGGGCTTTCCTCATACCAGCCGTCCCTCAACAGTCTCTCCATCTAACTCAATGCTTTATCAGGGACGGTAACATCTGGTCCTGAATCACAGGTAAAGAAAGGAAACATGAACAACATGTAGAAACGCTGCTGCTTTAAGACAGATGGATATTCTGCTGTTACGTTCACATCATGCCAGCGTTGTTGACCTGCAGTTGTAAACTACACTGTCGGCTCGTTTCACCTGTTTATGATAAAAAATAAACCTACAACATTTATACAGCTTTGTTTAATCAGGACCTTTGTTTCCAATATCAGTAACACACATGAAAACTGATGCAGAGCAGCTTCTGTATGCATCATGAAGGAGAGAGAGGTTCTTTAATAAAGTACAGGTAGAGATATTCTATATATACAACCAGCAGATAAGTGCCGTTTGCAGTCCGTTGGCAGGTACATTACCGATACTGTCAAAGAGAGCTCAGAGCTCACAGTGGACGTGTGCTCTCCCTGACTCACAGACAGTAATAACCTGCTTCCATGTGCTGAGTGTTGGAACGAATTACAAACATCTCTGCACACCAGTGAGCATCTGTGCAGGAAACGTTTCCACGATGAACATTCAGACAGAGACAGGTTATTAGTGAGGGCTGAGGGTGAGGGGGGGTCCAGTGAAGACAGAAGAGGCCGGATGGAGAGTGGGCAGGCAGCTGAGTTTCCACAAAGACTCACTGTGACTGCAAAACAAAACTCCTGGCTGAGTTCTAACTCGACCATAGTGTAGAGCAGGAGGGTTCCCCGAGGAACAACGAGAAACTCAAGTCACTGAGAAAGAGCAAAAGCTGGGTGAGCCAGTCTAAGAGCATCGAGGCTGCAGGTTCATGAGTGCCCAGGAAACAGGCCAATCACAATCAGGAAAAAACAATACAACAGAGTGTGCCCAGAGGGCGTGTGCATGTTCAGTTTTATTTATATAGCGCCAAATCACAACAAAAGTCGCCTCAAGGCGCTTCATAGATACAGAGAAAAACCCAACAATCATATGACCCCCTATGAGCAGCACTTTGGTGACAGTGGGAAGGAAAAACTCCCTTTTAACAGGAAGAAACCTCCGGCAGAACTAGGCTCAGGGAGGGGCGGGGCCATCTGCTGTGATTGGTTGGGGTGAGAGAAGGAAGACAGGATAAAGACATGCTGTGGAAGAGAGACAGAGATTAATAACAGATATGATTCAATGCAGAGAGGTCTGTTAATACATATTGAGTGAAGAAGAAACACCCAGTGCATCATGGGAGTTAATATCGTAGCACAGCCATGGCTCAGGGTCTGAATGAGCCTCACAGGCCTGCTTGAAGCTTTTTATGATTGTGACCCACAAACACGCACGAGCAGAAACGTGCTGGACTTCATATGTTTGAGTTTGCTGGGCCCAGCTGGGTCCTGGAGGTGACGGCTGCTCTCATACGCTGCTGTGTGTTCTGGATTTAGCCTCGGCCACATTACCAGGAGTCCTCCAGTGTCTGTTAGGAGTCCCAGTCCTTGACGGGGAGTGCTGGTTATCTAACATGCTTCTGCTTGCTGTTGACTCTCTCTGAGGTACACTTCCTGTTACAGGTCACAGCCCATTTTTACTGATACAGGCTCACATACTGGATCTGCTGACATGCTGAGAGAGTGTTGATGGGAGCTCCCAGCTTCAGCTTCCCTGGTGTATGCAGGGAGAGTACAAGCATAGATGCAAACATAAGATTCATTTAAGTGTTTTTTTAATTTGCAACCCTCCAACCAGCAGTTTGTAATGAGTCAGAGAGTGTGTGTGTGTGTCCTGACAGGACACAGTTAGGTGTGTGTGCACCCCCCTCAGCGTGGCAGAGTGGCAGCAGTCTGCTTGTGTTCAGCTGCTCAGTCACCATCAGGTCTGGTTTTCTCAGCAGAGAATCTGTGATTGGATGTTTCTGCTAAAAGCTTCAAACAGCTCGAGGCTGTTGGCTGCTGAAGCAGCAGCGATGGGGGAGACGCTGCTCTGCTGCTCTCATCTGTTTAATGATATGCGAGGGTCATGTCACAGCCAGCAGCAGTTTGGATGAGCTCATTGATTTTTCTGGGGGTGTGGCAGCAGACAGGCGAGGGCTGAAAATAGAGGCTGAGGTCAGGAGGCCAAACACACACACACACACACACACACACACACACACACACACACACACACACACACACACACACACACACACAGCCCTCAGGTCAGTTTAAACTCTGTTGGAGGGTGGGGGATTTGGGGTCTCCTCCTCCTCTGCACTGAGCTCTGTGGTCTCTCATCATCAGGTACAGCACCGCCGTCACAGCGTTCTTCTCATGTTCCAAGCTCACATATTAGACTCAGTTTAGTTAACATTAGATTAGTTTTGCTTTAACATTAGCTGGATATTTGCTAACTATAATGTTAACTATATTTAAAGTGAATAAACACTCACACACTTGCCGACTTTCTAAATGCTACTGCTCTGGATAACTGTTTTTGTCATGTAATTGGATTACACCTAAAGACCTGGCTATGTTGGGTGTCCCACCCCGAGGCACACAGCTCGTGACTAGGCCAGGGTATCGTCACTGATTTCTTGAATCGATTCGATTTGAATCGGGGAAATTTTGCCCGAGTCAGAAATATTACGATCACGTATCAGCACATTTCCATATTTTCATATCTATAAAAAGAAAACTGACACTTGTGAGACGTTATCAAAGCTGTGAGCATCACAGCAGAGGCCTCTGTGCCAAAGTAGCTGAGGATAAAACAGAAAAACATGAAGGAGATTTATCTGGCCTGGATTTTATAAAAATATTCTGCAGTAGATCAAAAACTAAAGAAAACCATGAATCAACATCTGAACGTTACCTGATGCTGCTGACGTGAAGCAGAGCAAAGTTAGAGGTTTGATTACAGACACAGCTGAGAGTTTTGCAATTTTGCATCATTTTAAAAAGTTTAAATGTGATTTGGGAAACAGAGAGAGAGAGAGAGAGAGAGCTGTGCATGAAGTGTGATTTTATCCTGGTGGAAGCAAAACAGCAAAAGTCAGAGTGAATTCATGACGATGTTTATGTGAAGCTTAGTTTGGATCTTCTTTGGCTGCTGGTTCAGTCAGTAAACCTGCAGCTTCAGAATCAGCACAGAAACAGACACAAAGCTCGACCCGCCGACACATCAGCATCAGCGAGCTGTCGCTTTCAGCCCCATTTCCTGTTTCAGCTGTTTGGTGGTTGTTGAAATGTTGTGAGGTTTATCCTGAGATTCTGGCGTTTCGGGCAAAAGTAATTTATATTCATTGACTATAAATCGATATCACGTTATCCGAGCTAGAATCGGTTCCCTCAGGCTGCAACGTAAAATAAAACAACAGATTATAACCAGAGAGGGGCAGGAACACATCTCTGTAACCTGATTACTTTTTTCATGTAACAAGTAAGGGATTACAATTGCAAAAAAATAATTAGATTACTGTTACTTTCCCGTAAGTCGTCTTATTTTAAGCTCGTCTGTTTACAATGGATGTAACTTTAATTGTGTAATGGTGTGTCACACATTCCCTGTGTAGGTACCTCTTAAGTTTATCTTCTTCTCTGGTCGTAAAAGAATCTGAATGTACAAACATCCTGCTGATGGAGAGATGCCAAACTGCTAACAGAGACAATAAAGATCTGATTGGCTGCGATCACCAAATGATGTAACACGGTGCGACGACGGGGGGCTAGGACCTTTGTGAGCTGCTGGGGGTAAAGTGACCTCGCTGTGGTGAACTCGCTGTGATCAGAATATGAAAGAGGAAAGTGTTGAGTGCACAGCTGAAAGCTGGGCGGGGCTTTGTGTCTGCAGGCTACAGAGGAACAACAGTGGGCTGCTCTCACACTGCTGTACATGATTCTCACTTGTTAATGATCTCACGAGTCGCTGTGGTTTGGACCACAGAGAGCTGCTGCTTCAGTTTGCTCTGCCCCGCCTACTGAGAAACCTGACACCGGCTCATTTGCATACCAACAGTGATTGGATGTTGAGCTGGGGGGCGGGCTCTCTGCCGAGTGCTGTGTGAGCCTGCGCACAGAGTGAGCGAGAGGTGAAACCATCATTTGTGCCTTTTCCAGTGGATCTTTCAGCCACTGCAGTAAATCCTGTCCATATTCAGTTTGTGGGTTATTTTCTTTCTCAACTGCTAAAAGTTTGATTTACGGGGCCCCAGTGTAGAGCGGCCCCGCTTCCAGCTGTCAATACAGATTGACAGACCACGTGACTTTCGTGCATTGCATGCCGGGAACTCGTGGCACAACAATCCAAGTACTGCATCAAACGCAAAACGTTCATTCTCCAGTTACAACACCTTCTTGCTTTTTCTTTGCCCCCCAAAAAAGTTCTGTACAAAACGAAGGAGAACAATGCCGGTCCGTACAAAGACAGACTTGATGAAAAGTCAAAGATACAAGGAAAAAATCAGGAGTGAAAGGGTCAGACCCTTACGAGCACACAGGGTTAGCGTGCTGCCCAACTTTCACCACCACATATTTATAATCATACGGTTCTTGGAGTGAGTGCATACACTCATGAAGTTCAGTAACTTCAGGTCACTGCAACAAGCCCAGGTACAGTTTACCGACGGATGGGTACAGGACCATGAAATGCACCGTGTAGAACGAAAGACCATCGTACGCATCATAAGTTCACCAGTCTCACAAATCGTCTTCATAATACACATTCGTTAACCGTTTATTAATACGACCTTTGAGCTCAACGGTAATTAATTAGTAGTGGAAATAATTTCTGGTTCGTTACAGAAATGTAGCAGTGACAATAATATTGTATGCTGTAATCGTACTGGGCAATTAGTGATACAAAACAACTGTTTTATCCTGTGAATAAAAGTATATGTTTTTGTCGATGTACCATGGTAATAACAGAAACGCAATATTGTGTCAGGACAATTCACTATTTATGCACAATAAACAAAGGAGCAGAGCGCGACCATTTCTGTTCAGCGCCAGACTTGCTTGTAACCTACATCAACAATTATGTTATGAAAAATGACGTATTAACGACAACAGAAGACTGACCTTTGTGGGAATGCTTGGAGCAGACTAACCTGTGAGCTGGATGTTCTGGGACGTTATATTTGCTCTTTGAATGGCTGCAATCCAGGCCATCCGTCGGCTCTTTGTTACTACGGAAACACGGCTGAACAATTTCTCTTCAACGACGTAATCCGATAACAACCGATCTCTTTACCCGTCGGCTTCCCGTGGCTGTCTTTTTATCGCTGTGTAACTGATTTCAATTGAAAGTACCTCTTGCCACGAGTTCCCAGAATCCTTTGCGGTTTTACCCTGAATGACGTCACATTTTCAATCTCTATAGGAAAATTCAGATAAGCCTGAACTAACTGAGGGGGCTTCCTCGGCTGTATGCACAGACAAGTGTGTGTGTGTGTGCGTGTGTGTGTGTGTGTGTGTGTGTGCGTGTTTGCGTGTGTGTGTGTGTGTGTGAAACTCATTAATAATGTATGAGGTGGGATGGGAATGAAGGGGGCGGCGACAGATGGGGAATCAGTGTGTAACACAGAGAGGAACAGTGAGCCTCAGAGAGCGGACAGACAGCAGATACATTCAGATGGGTAGAGTAGAGGTAGAGTAGAGCATTTTTTACTGCCATCTTTTATCTTTGTGGCCTTGCTCTGTGTTTGCCTGACAGTTGCTGAGTCTTTGTTTTCTCTCTTTTTCCCTTTGGATGCTGAAGGATTGATGGAGATGGAGAGACAGCGTAGTCGCCCAGCACTGCTGTACACCTGGACAAAAGAGCTGCACTGACAGAGGTACTCGTACTGTTTCTGTGTGTTTGTGCAGAGATGAACCAGTTAGACAGCCTGATCTTTTTACTCAAAGGTCAGATATCACAGTGATAAGAACCACAGCAGACACTCTGTCACATCCTGTGGATAAATGGCAGATATTTAAACACCAACTTTCCACAAAGACACGTCTGTACTGCAACACGACTATTTCAAAAGAAACTGTGTGTAAGACACGAGTGGCTGAACTGTTATTCTGAATGCTTCAAAGGTTACAGTCTTTGTCTGCTCTCGCCTCACATTAATCAGCCTTAAAACAGAAACCTGTGTGCGATGTGAAGCTTGCCCCCTGTGTCAATGAATGCTGTTTCTTTCTTGCTCCATGGGAAGAGGCTCGGGTGAGCCTGCTGCTCAATATCAGTGTGAACGCTGCTGAGCTGTAGATCATTTCATACAGTTGTGTCTGATAATGTTTGTCCACAGAAGTGTTATCTGCCTTTTGCTTTTGTAGTTAAAAGCCTTTATATTTGTTTCAATGATGATTCAGACTGCTGACGGTGAAATGAGGACACAGTCACACACCTTTGTGTTTACTAATTAGTTACAACATTGAATTGATGATACTGTCCCCAGAGCCTGAACCTGACCATCACCTAACTGTAGCACGACTGTTGGTCCCTACAAGTATAGTAGCACACACACACACACACACACACACACAGAGCTATATTCTGTGTGTTACTAACATACAGGAAACAGGAGAGGGCATATTGTCTACCCACTGGGGGACTTGTGGATCGTCCTGGCCACTACTGAAGTGTCTCTGAGATCCTGAACCACAGGTTGGCTCCAGTCCATCCATCAGAGTGAGTGGCAGTGACTGCAGTCAAAACAGAGTAAAGCACTGAATGTGTGATTGTGTGTGTTATAGAGTGTGTGTGCTCAGTAAAGCATCGTTGACCAACAGTAAAGGAAACCATTGTTCTGGTTCACTCAGTTCTATTCAGCTTTATGTATATATCACCAAATCACAACAGCAGGTGCTGCGTGGTGCTTTAAGGTTTGGACTCTACAATAATTCAGAGAAATCCCTCTGATGCTGAAAAACTAGTTCATGCATTTATTACTTCCAGGCTGGACGACTGCAATTCATTATTATCAGGAAGTCCTAAAAACTCCCTGAAAAGCCTTCAGTTAATCCAAAATGCTGCAGCAAGAGTCCTGACAGGGACTAGAAAGAGAGAGCATATTTCTCCTGTTTTGGCTTCCTGTTAAATCCAGAATTGAAAATCCTGCTCCTCACATACAAGGTCTTAAATAATCAGGCCCCATCTTATCTTAATGACCTTGTAGTACCATATCACCCTATTAGAGCACTTCGCTCCCACTCTGCAGGCCTACTTGCTGTTCCTAGAGTATTTAAAAGTAGAATGGGAGGGAGAGCCTTCAGTTTTCAGGCCCCTCTTCTGTGGAACCAGCTTCCAGTTTGGATTCAGGAGACAGACACTATCTCTACTTTCAAGATTAGGCTTCAAACTTTCCTTTTTGCTAAAGCATATAGTTAGGGCTGGACCAGGTGACCCTGAATCCTCCCTTAGTTATGCTGCAATAGATGTAGACTGCCGGGGGATTCCCATGATGCATTGGGTGTTTCTTCTTCACTCACCTTTTTTTCACTCATTAGGTGTTAATACACATTTCTGCATTCAGTTAATAGTAATTATTCATCTCTGGCTCTCTCCCTTCACCCTGACCAATCACAGCAGATGGCCCCGCCCCTCCCTGAGCCTGGTTGTGCTGGAGGTTTCTTCCTGTTAAAAGGGAGTTTCTCGTTCCCACTGGCGCTTGCTGTGATTGTTGGGGTTTTCTTTTCTTCTTTGTATTATGTTGAGTCTTGACCTTACAGAACAAAGCACTTTGAGGGAGCTCTTGTAGTGATTTTATTGTATAAACAAAAGGGAATTCAGTTGAACTGAAGGTTGAATAATAATGTTCTTGCAGTTTACTATGGTAAACAGTTATTTCACATGGTCTCTGCTCGATCCACTAATGTCAGCAGGAACAACTCATCAACACATTTGGTATAAATAAATCACATGAGAACATTTATATGATGATGCTAACGTAATGCTATTGTGGCACTACAAAAATATGTCATATAATGATCCTGTCAGGAATGGTCTTCAAACCATCAGGTAAGAGTCGGCTAACCAACCGTGTCTGAAGGTCACAGTTCTTAATGAACTAAACAGCATTAAATACAGGCTAGGGCCACGAGAGACATCGTCTGCTGTTTGTCTTATTACAATCAGGTAGTTTGTCATTTCAAGCAAAACAAAGCAGATGTTCATAAAGCAACGTCACACACTGTTGATGAGAGCATCGACCACATTACACAGTCTACAGCTGTCCCCACCCCCGGGCCACGGACCGGTACCGGGCCGCGAGAGCTGAAGCTCGGGTGTGAAATGTGTGGTTTTCAGGGGGTCTATCGTTAGCTCGTTTCCCGGGTCTTTCCCCCTGCGTTATGAATAACGTTCTGTTTTTGTTCTTTGGTGGCAAAGAAAAACTAAATCAAGTCATCGTGCCCGACTACACCCAGGCGTGACCATCTCGTTGCAGAGAAACAAGCACAGGGCTCTCATCGATTTAGCATTATGGTGAGGTATATATTTTCATGTACTTTATATTTGTTTTGTAGTTGCGTCTTATTTTGAAAGAAACATGTACCCGTTACCATAGCGACCAGAGAGCATTAAGGGGCAGAGAGGAGGAAGTTACTGTCAGTGTTGTTGGAGCACGCTGCTAATAAAGATGAACTCACCTTTACTATCATATTTACCACCGTGGTTCTCTCGGTCGTGTCATTGATGTTGTTGCGTTTATCCGCCACACCTTAAAGGCTCCGTGACAATACTGACATCAAACCGTCCGTGGAGACAAACAGGCTGCGGACGCTGGTTTACAGAGATCAGACCATAACTGCTGTGAATGAAGCTCATCTTAGTAAATATAAGTACAAGCCAACAAACACACACATGCTGGACGATGACTGATGTGCACACAACAACAACAGTCAATATTTTTCTGATCATCTGTGGCAGACAGACTAGTGTATGTGTGTGCGTGCGTGCTGTGGGATGCAGCGGATGGACAGTGTGTGGGCGTGGCAGAAAAGCAAACGCACACACACAAACTCACACATAAACACATACAGTCCTTCCTTTGTTCGGGAGCATTGTTGAAGAAGAGGTTAATGCAGCCAGAGAGGAGAAAGGAGAGAAAGTCTAATGGACAATGACGGGCCTTTCACTGCAAATATTTGGTCTCATGCTAACCGCCGCCCATCCCCCCTCGCTCTCTCTCCACCCCCTCCTTTCATGGCCAAAGGGACCAGATCAGAACAAATTGTCACTGTGTGATCAGGACAAGAACAATGCTCAAAGACATGCGTCACACACAAACCGTGCTCTCAACTGCAGGGAAACGTGTCTGCTTTCAGTTTACTGCTGTAGGTTCTTGTTGTGTGTACATCACAAGTTACAGGCTTCTCAGGGGCCCAGAGGGCCTGTGTGACCTGCCTTTGACCTCGTCCTGTCACAACAGGTAGCTCCACGTGTTTTCATTGGGCAGATTTTACACCACGTGCTCTGACGCACTCCAAAAGTGGATTTGTATCTCCAGCTGAAACCACTCAACTATGGAGCCACATGTTCCCTTGTTACTTAATACAACTACAAGATTACACAAGCTGTGATTAAATCCAGAGGGCTGTGTGTGTCTTTACTAATCGTCACTAACAGTATCAGTCAGAACTGGAACCATATTAACATATTCATACTCTCTGGCTGTGCTTCTCCGTGCTGGATCAGTTTAGTCCTGGCAACCAGCTAAATCTGCTGGTTACATGTACAGGTGTGTGTAGACAGTGGGGCTGGATAAGTACTCATCAGCAAAATATGCTTTGAATAAAAAAAACTATATGTCTTTGTACTGGTGTAGCTCATCTGAACGTAATGGTACGAGTCATACACCAGTTTTATGTCTATGAAAAACAACACACACGAGGTTTGTCGTTAGCATTAGCATTAGCACAGCTAGCTGTTCCTCCATAGTACAGCTGGTATACTCACTCGTTCACTAAAACACTGCATGCTGTGTACTTGCAGTGTATCTGGAAGAGGAGCTGGGGGCTACACACTGCACTCATGTTGACACCATGTCAACCCCTCCCTCCAGCTGTCATGGTTCGCCCCACTGACAGTGGGTAATCAGGGAATTCCCATCAGGTGAACATCATTAGTCCGTAATCATGTGTGCACTCCATCTGGCCTTCAGGAAGTTGACCTTAAAAAGAGACAGTGGTTAGTGGACTTCAAAATAAAAGCATAACAAAACCAAAACTTCCTATCAGACATTGTGAGTGTGTGCCTCATCTTAGTGAAGCTTCACAATGTCCCAGCATTCTGTTAGCAGAGGGTACAGTACATAATGCACTGTATTGTATAGTGATCTATGTGTTTATCAGATAAAAGTGAAGTCAGTATCATCCCCCCCCTTCATCTATTAGCACCGTAACAACACAACGACCTGTTTTTGTGGGTCACCTGACAACATGACGACATGAAGGGCACGTCGTCATCTGCACTCTCCACATCCTGCCCTGCTGTTAGTTAGGACAGGTGATGATGTGCTAGAAAACCTCTTCAGTGAGGGTTTAATGTATGCCGTTATTTTTGTGCTGCTATTCTGAGCGCACGTGAAAAACGTTGCAGGTGCAAGTGTTGCATTTTGAGGAGAAATTTATTTTGAGCGAAGAAAAGCTGAATTTGAGTGAACAAACTTCATTGCTGCGTGCAAAAACTGTATTTCAGTGTTTGCTGTTATCCACACACACACACACACACACACACACACAGACACACACACACACACACACACACACAACAGCAGCCCCTCTCGCTCAGTTTTTGCATTTGCGCTCGCTCGCAATGTGTTGCTCGCGCTCTAAACATTTCTGCCCGTGCACACTCAACTCTTTCTCTACACCGTTATATTTGTGCCACAAAACCAGCCAATCACAGACTTGGATGCAAAAAAATCTGATTGGCTGGTCTGGTGTCTCATATTTGCATAAGTGCTCTAACGTTCTCGGAGATGCCTGTTACCCACCAGCTGACCACACAGCTGGACTGGCCGTTGGGCATCCCGGACATTTGCCCGGTGGGCTGATGATGATTTTTCATTTTTATGTTTGTTTGTTTTTGTAACGGTATAAACAATGAAAGGTGGTGGATTAGCCAGTTGGTCATGATCAACTCTGGGCTGGACCAATTACAACAAATCCGTATTGAGAGGAAAAGGAACGCGATTCGTCCCGGACTTCAGCTACAGTCCGGGACGGACCCACAGCTGTAAAGCTGCTGGTCATGATGTCGGTTTGGAAACATGAAGGTGATACAAATCATACACATATACCAACAACAGTGTACATCACTGTGACAACAGCGTTTGTTTTAGTTCAAAGGCTTTATGGTTTTTCCTGTAACACCTGGTGGTGTAGTCGGTGATTTTTTGTCAGTTCAGCCTTTTATATTATGTTTAACTCGAGTGACCCGGTCAGCTGGTGGTGTTACGGATTCAAATATTGAGGATGGATACAGGAGGAAAACCCAAAATAACCACACTGGTCCGGCCGGGTCAAGTCAAACGATGATTTAATGAACACACGCGTGGGAGATGGACACCATACAGCAGACAGCATCAGATCTCAAAATGGTGGAGCCTTGATCAAACTCTTATAGCCTCTAGTGGCCCCCTCCTAATCATCAGAGCCTAAACATTCTTTCTCACACAGCGCCTAAGCTACGACCTTGGCTCCCTGTTTATCTGCTCCTGATGAAATGGGGCAGTATGCTCTGTTCTCTTCTAATCAGACAAATGAGACGATGACTTTCTGTGAACAGTATTTCTTATAACTCAGCAGTATAATGCATCATAAAACAATATCATTCATTCACAATAAATCAACAGTCTAATGTATTGCAAATCAGTTTACCAAATGTAATAATTATCACCTTCTTCTAGTTCAGGAGCATAATGCAAACTGAAACTACATAATAATTCACAATCTTTAATTAGGGGTCTAACATGGCATAAAATAATATCATAATCCCACAGTGGGTAACAGACATCTTAGAGCATTTATGCAAATATGTGACGTCTTGATGAGTCGAGCAGATATTTGAAGTTTACACAGAAACATTCTCACATGAAAATATCTTAAAAGTTTATTTTGTGACCCAGACAGAGTAATATTTCAAACTCCGCCCCTCTGTGCTCCTCCGCCGCTTCCTCGTGTGAGTTTTGGATGAAATGCATTCTGGGATATTGCATTTGGTCATTTCGAGCTTATTGGAGACCAAAACAGCCAATCAGATTTTCTTGCATCCAAGTCTGTGATTGGCTGGTTTTGTGGCACAAATATAACGGTGTAGAGAAAGAGTTGAGTGTGCACGGGCAGAAATGTTTAGAGCGCAAATGCAAAAACTGAGCGAGAGGGGCTGCTGTTGTGTGTGTGTGTGTGTGTGGATAACAGCAAACACTGAAATACAGTTTTTGCACGCAGCAATGAATTTTGTTCACTCAAATTCAGCTTTTCTTCGCTCAAAATAAATTTCTCCTCAAAATGCAACACTTGCACCTGCAAACGTTTTTTACGTGCGCTCAGAATAGCGACACAAAAATAACGCCATATTAATGCAAAGGTGACCCAGGGGGGCCTGGGGCTGCACCAATAGCATTAACTCATTTCTGCTCAGTATCATCTGTTTCTACATTGCTACTGGTAAGAGTAGATGTCATACTTAGACAATGAAAAGATAAAGTAAGTATCGTAAAATCCTTATTTAATCTGCAGAAATCATCCAAAAACGTAGAACTCCTGTTGCTCGTAGTTTAATTACGTGCATCAGTCTTTGGTTTAGCGTGAGCTGGCATCAGAGCTAGCTAACTGTTCGCTTGCACACAAATCTAACCTTGCAAATAAAAACTAGGAAGCCTAATAAGGGGAGTTTATCAGAGCGTGTTTGGAGGCTGAAATGTGACAAACTGCTTGATATATACTTGCACATATTTGCATATATACTTGAATGCAGAAAACTACTAGAAAACAGGTCAGGCATAGCAAAGGGGTAGGTTGTGATGCAGCAGCTGGGGCAGTGCCCCAGGGCCCAGACTGACCCTGCCTCCACGTTAATCAGCATGCTTACATATTCAGTGCGTTAGGTTCAAGTTGCTAACCTTATTGATGCAGTACACATGTTCTTTAACTACTGAGTAAGACAAAGATGTGATGGGTGAGTCATATTTCTGTAATGAAATATTATTACCACTTATATGTTGAAAATTTGCAGTCCAGTGTAGTGTGGTTGTGATATATGTACATGATGCTGTGTGAGGACCTGTGGCTTCCTTTGTATGTCGCAGGTTTATAGACTTTAGTGAGGCTGACTCAGTCCTGGGCTTGTAGCTTCATAGATGCTTCATAGAACGATGCTGTTGGTTTTACTGATTACTTTTATATCGTGTTATTTTGAGTGTGTGTGCTGGGTCTGCAGCTCCAACAACCCCACAGTATTGTATAATCACATACACACACATCTTACTAACTCACCATGGTCACCACAGTGCCAGAGGAGGACTGGCTGTTAGAGGCCAGCTCACACACACATTTAACCCCATTTTGCTGGAGGAAAAAAACACAAATGGAGGGAGGGGGACCTGCGGAAATTAAATTTGGTAATGGTGTAATTATGCCAGAGAAATGACAACTGTGTGCATGTCCATGTGTCTGTGTGAGGCTGCAGAGCAGATCAGACGTAGCAGAATGGCTTCATTAGCCACAGTGACCTCAAGGCAGATGGGGCCGTGCTGGCAAATTAGGCCTGGTGGACATGTTCACAGCACACACACCGCTCTGTGTTTACTCTGACCTTCAGATACTGGCTCTTTTTACTGCTTCTCTTTATTTGTTATTGTCCAGTTTTATCTCACTGAATGCTCTAACACATGCAATCACCACACAGTGTTGGGAAGGTTACTTTTAAAACGTATTCCACTACAGAGTAGGGGAGCGATAGAAACGATATAAATTTGGCCAACAATAGAGATTTTGACTAAATGGACCCTGTGCACGAGAAAATGCTAACTTCCTGGTTTGAGACCGGATGTGGGGTTGTACATTTCCGGTAGCTTTACTTTGCGGTCAATCGCTAGTGCGAAGATATACTCCAAAATCATGTCCAAAACTCAAAAACGGAAAGATCGCGTTAAGTTACAAAGAGGAGAAGGTGGGAACACTCACCACTGTTGTGTCATAAAAATCTAATGATCAATTTTGACGTTTAAAGAGTTTAAATCGATCAGTAGTTTACATCACTCAACACAAGCAGAACTGCATCACTGCATGCAGAAGACACATCGTCCACATTCAGAAGCACATCTCTGTATAGTGACTGGTCTTATGATTTAAACAGGCAAATGTTCAGCATTCAAACTACAGGTGAAGAATAGTCAAACCAGATGTTTCCCGTTATGTTGATATCAGCTAGTCAAGTACACACCTACACAGCATGTTAACAAACCGTGAAAAAAGCCACACAAAAAATGAACGATTGCTGGTAAGGGTTTCTATACATTAGTATTTATGAAGGGTATGTTGTGACTTACCTTCAAAATTACAGCGGTCCCTCGCTATAGCGCGGTTCACCTTTCACCTCGCTGTTTCACAGATTTTTTAGTGCAAGTTTGCATGCTTTTTTTTTACGTCCTGTCCTGATCGCTGCAGACGATCTCCTCCGTGATGTCTCTCCTGTACAGTACAGAATCGCTGCATTGATCGCTAGCAGTGTGACTCTGAAGTGCAGTACTGTATGTCGACAAAATGTTTTGCACCGTCAAAAAATAAAATTGGCTACTTGATTTCACCTATCGCTGGTTATTTTTAGAACATAACACCCGCGATAAACGAGGGACAGCTGAGAAATATAACATTTGAATCCATTTTCTCTTTTGCTCTGAGGCGCAGGGGAAAAATATCGACAAGTCGATGAACATCATTTACAGATATATTGGGTAAATGCCCGAGACATCTATAGAAATGTAAATCGCTGCTTTATTTATTTATTTGCGCAACTTGTTTTGGACCTTAAACAGGGCGCGAATAGGACACCGGAAACAAAGCTCCCCACAGGAGTTTCCGCACCGGAAGTAGCATATGCTAACGTGCACATAGTCAATTGCTCTATCGCGATAGTGCATGTTGATGATGTCATCAAGCTGCGCCTGTTTTGGTCGAAAGCATCGCAGCGGCTACCACCATTATCATCTGCAAATTATGGCGACAGTCACAGCAAAGAGATGAAGCACTTTTGAAATATGGGGAAAGCTAAAAACTGCGCTTCCTCCACTTCCGTAACATTGATTCATTAATGTTGAATTCTCTCGCAGCTGCTCTGTTCCCATGTTGTTGCAGTATATTAATCACTAACCTCGTATTGTGGATGAATGATCTCAGTTGTTCTCCTGACTGAAGTTTGGCCCGTGTATAGCATCCTGCTATGCGATTACATTTGTCCCTGACCACCAGAATCCCTCACGTTAACTTTTATCGAGTGGAAGAAAAGTTGGCGTTCATCCTCCAGCTTCACTGTGCTAATGTTATGCTAACATAGCTGTGTCGCTAGCAATCACGTAGCACATCATTATATACCAGGTAGTCCAACTTCAGTAACCCTACAAACGCCACTGCTGTTTAGTTTTCTGTCTTCATTTATGTTGGAAGTGGTAGCAGAGCTGTACGTTTGAATTAGTTTCAAAAATCTCAGTCAGAACATGGTATGAAATGTTTAGGTGGAAGCTAGCAAGCTAACTTCCTGTTAACTTCTAACTCCGTTAAATTTAATAAATTCTGTTTTCATGGATGTTAAACTTAATTGTTACACCTGGTAAAGCAGCAACGCTGATGATTTTATTAAAGATGAAAGAATTTAGACCGTTTTTAACTCTCAGTGTTCGTTTGACTTTGGGACCTGAAGCTGACGGAGTTTAGGACCCAGATTACTCCGTGAAGCTCCTCACTACGGCAGCCGTAATGCTCTGACAATCCATCAAGCAGTGCAGCTTACCAAAGTTGTACTAAAACATTTTTAAAACAGATTTCTGCCCAAATCGGTTTGAGGTCAGTAAGCACAACCAGAATTCATAAGGCACACTCTCGATTTTTGAGAAAATTAAAGGATTTTAAGTCCTTATAGGGTGGAAAATACGTTATACAGAAGAAAAGAATATATCGTGATATATATCGTTACTATCATATATCATTACAAATTATATCGCGATATGGATTTTAGGCCATATCGCCCAGCCCTACTACAGATTACAGATTACATGCCCCAAATGTATTTTGTAACCTTCCATTAAGTTACTCAATGACAGTAATATATTCTGAATACTTTGGATTACTTAATATATTATCATGCTGTTTACAACTACATGAATGTACTATTGCTGTGTGATTTATTACTATTACTGAAGGTTACTCTCCACACCAACACCAGCTAGATGTTTAAATCTTAATATAAATGAGTAACAGTAGGTGGACATTAGGTAAGGCTGCACTTTTTGCAGCGATCTCGTATAGAAAACTATTCCACGCGTATATAAAACAGGTCTGTGGCTCCAAACCGTAGTAAAGGGACCTCTGACTAATACGGTGGGTTCTGTGTCAGCTCGTAGCTGAAAACTAGCTTTACTTTGTTGTCTGGGTCAACTTTGCTTGCGAGAGAGAGGCGTTGAAAGGCTGCTCCAACAGAACTTATTGTTTCAGAGGAAAACACGAACACGGTGTACAGTCGAGTCTTAATAGCTTACTTACAGCTGGGCTCGTCAGGCTCTCTTCTTGGCTGCAGTGGTTATTATTATATTTACATGCTTCCAGCTCCCGTTTCTGCTCGATGACAGCTCGTACTTTTCCTTTTTCTCCCTCCCTCGCTCACAGACACGTAACGTGTATGGCAGTCCATTCTCCCTGCAGCACGGACTACACTGCCCATCAGGCTACATGCTTTAGGGCGATGTCTGTAACACTCTGCTATTGCCTTCATATTAAATCATTTTTATAAATATTTCTTCACATCATTATGAGACGTGAGACTGAGACACAGACATTAGAGCCTCTTAATGCGTGTTTTGTTTGGGTTTCCACCAGCGTGGAATCACCAAAAACAGAGAGGGGACAGCCGAACATATGAAACAGGGAAGTACCGCCGTGTAATCCATTTATTTCAGTAAAGTAACTGTATTCTAAATACCACCTTTTTAAACGGTAACTGTAACGGAATACAGTTACTCATATTTTGTATTTTAAATACGTAACGGCGGTACATGTATTCCGTTACTCCCCAACACTGCAAACATAATGTAAAACATGGACAGTCCAGTGTTGAGATGCTCATTGGCTGATGTCACACCACAGGAAGTCCTCTGATGTAGAACATGGTGAGATTTACATTTTGGATTTATTCTGTTATCTTTGATTCAGTCCAACCGTGGCTTCGCCTTCTTCTTCATGTACTCTGAGACACAAGCATGGAAGCAGAAGCCACACATGCCCCATGCCCCCACTCTCACACTTTATTCATGCAGTTCTGCCCCCCACCCCACACACACAGATAACAGCACACACATCTCCAGCTTCACACTCCCGCAGGGCCTGATTTTCCTGTTCACCTCCTCCTCATCGTCATCCCTTCTTACCCTCATCACCCCACCACTCTCATCCTTTGTTCCTACTCCCTACCTCCTTCCTTCCTCCTTCCTCTAGTGGGACTGTTGCTAAGGAGCCCTGGTGACCAGACAGCTTTCTCATTGGACAAAAACAAGAGAGAAAAAAAAGGAAGTTCAAAAGGCAGATGAGAGGGGGAAAGGGGGTGGTGTCTTCTTTGTATAGGTGGTGTGTGTGTGTGTGTGTGTGTGTGTGTGTGTGTGTGTGTGTGTGTGTGTGTGTGTGTGTGTGTGTGTGTGTGAGTGTGTGTGTGCGAGTGCAAAGTGAGATCCAGATGTGGTAATGAGGTGACAAACTGACCTGTTTCATGGAGACGTGGAGGAAAAGATGGATTAATGATAGAGGGAACAATAGGAGAAGGATGGGAACGACTGCAAGAGTCAGAAAGATGCAGAGATCGTCTGCAGAACAAAAGTACGACCGCACAAAGGAAGACAGGGAGAGTTAACTGACAACACGATGGTGACTGTTGATGTGCAGTGATATAAGAGTGAGACAGAGAGCACACTTTCATTTCTTCTGGCACAAAGAAACATTATGTCTGGACACACACAGATGTTTCTGTGGCTGCATGTGTGAAGCACTGTCGACGGCTCACTTCCTGTTCTTAAAATAGGACTCGTGCTTTAAAGGAGTCTCACAGACACTTGTTCAAAGCATTTGTGTCAGACAGGCGCAGCAGGAGCCCCGTGTTCACCTCCGAGAGGTCGTTTAAAGCTCTGAGCCTGTTTGTCGCTGAGCTGAAGATCATTTCTTACATGTAGATCACATGAAGAGGTTCTTATGGTCCACATATAATACATGAAGCACTGTGGAGAACTGGGCATTGCACGGGTGTAGAACAAAGCACCAGTGAGGAAGTCTCTACTGGAACCAGCTACATGTGACTGCTTTGTTGCATGAAGGATTTTATGGTTTCAAATAAAAGTAATCACAAATAAGTTGTTGTGTCTGCAGCGTACAAACACATATCTGAGCAGGGTCATCAGAATAACGGCTGCTGGTTCATCTGTGGTGTCGTTTAAGGACTGGCTCTCAAACAGCTGTTTTACCCCAGGTTTATATCACACATATATGTTATACACATCATTTCTATGATGGCATAAACCAAAGTGACTTTAGTGTGACGTGGCCGTCAGCTGCAGGCTGCAGTGGTTCAGATGGAGGCTGAGTGATGAGTATTGTAGAAACATGTTAATCGCTGCAGACGGCTCATTCACAGAGGCAGACTGGGTTCATCCCAGTCGTCCCATTGACGGCTCGATAGGCTCCAAATGCACAAGGAAGCAGGGGATTTGGGCTGCATGCAGTGGCTGATTCACCAGTGTCACATTCACCCTGGGGCGCCGTCTTCTGCCCACATGTTGGCGTCCTCAGGCAACACACTGATGTAGCTTCCTGTTCCACGTCTCAGTTTATTTAATACAAAATAATGAATTTATTATTCATGCAGTCAGAATATTCATTGTCTTTCAGCATAACGCACACATCAGCTGGTTCAGCTGTCTCTCTAATAAACGGTTAAAGGCTCAACTATAAAAGCAAACCAGCTTCTGCTGATGTGGAATAAAGATCAGCTGAGAGATGACACGGAGACAGAGTTCAGGGACAGAAACTGTTGTTTAACCTGTGAGAAGTGGAGTGAGGTGGTCCTAAAAGCAGAAGAGAAGTGGGCGTGTCCTCTGAGCCTCCTCAGGAAGGTCTCGCGCTTTTCAGTCACCTGGCATGTTACAGCGTTTCCAGGACACGCGTGTTGTTTCTGCATCGCTTCTTTGTTTTCTCACACCACATCTTCTTTGTCTGTTGTTGCTTTTCACGGGTCCCGTCTCTAACACCCCCACCCTCACTGTCTGCCTCCATCATATCTGTGGGTGTGATCGCTGTCTTGCAGTGTACGAGCCAGCTCAGGCTTACAGTCAGACACCATGGCTTCTTGCTGGTTTATTTCAGTCTTGTGTGTTTTTCTAACACGTTGTACTGTTGTTGATAAGGGCAGCCTGTCAGCATCAGGAAAAACCTATAGTGCAGGTTTGAGTTCATGTTCTCATTCCACACTGGACTAAAACAAGTGCACTTAAGGATCATCAGAGACACAACACTGTCACTGGGCTTCCTTTGCCCATCACTCATTTGTAATAGTGATGCGCGAATCATGAACGAATCGTTCAATACTCGAGAATCACTTTACTGACTCGTGAATCATGATTCACGAGCCCAACTGACTCACTGACTCATCCCTGTTGCTGTTAGCAAACTAATTCCATTAGTAGAAATATATCTAACTCATAATTAAAACTGTGGAGAAAAACACAACAGCCAGTTTCTTAACAAAAACATTTCTGCTCTGAACATGAAGAAAAAACCCTGAGTAGAAGCTCACACGAGACAATAGCTCCTCGGTTCACAGTAGCATCGCTCTGCTAACATGCTAACAGCGGTGTCACTACCCGATCTGTACCGGAAACCCGATCGGTACCCCGCATGCGCGAAAGGTGTCTACTTCCGGTCGAAGCGTTTACGATAGTTACAGGTCAGAGTATCTGTTAAGATGTTAAGAATAACAAGTATCTCTTAACATGTTTCCGATAATGAAACATTTAATATAATGTAGACAAAAACGAAAAATAAAAAGATAGTTATGGATCAGGACTCCCCGATCCGTACCGCGCATGTGCAGATGTTTTCTTCTTCTTCTGTTCGTTTAATGGCAGTTTACTCCCCAGTGTACGAGGATACTGCCACCTGCTGACCGAGCAAATGAACCCTATTGTAAACTGAATTGGCGTCATTACAAACGTGTGTTAAATTTGATTTAGTGATAGTCGAGTGTGTTTATGCTTGTCTGTGTGGAGAGGATTGACTGGAATAGTGATGATGATGTCCGCTATCACTGTCAGCTGTCAGTAAACACTTCATCTGGCTGCTGAATCTACACGTGACATATTAACTCTGTCATTAGGCGCCATTCTTCTTATTTTACGGCGCTGTTGTTCAATCGGGGAACGCTCTCTGTCGAGGAGAAAAGCATGAATTGTTTGTATATAGATTATCCATTGTTTAAATGTCCCGGTAGTCGAAAAGGAGGCAGAGCTGCTGAGAAATGCTAGGAGCTAACTGGGCGCTAACCGTGTCATTCAAATATATTGAATGTCGCAATGTTGGCAAAGAGAGGAAGTGACGTAAGATTTGCGCATCGGTACGGATCGGGTTTCCGGTACGGATCGGGTAGCGACAAGCACATTTAAGTTACTCACCCCCTCCCTCCTGCCTCACAGCTTCTTCTTCTTCTTGGTTGGCAACCAATGTTAAGGCGCATTACCGCCCCCTGGCTCACAGCTCAGTGGACATTTAGATGAGAAAATATATATTTGACACATTTAAGGAAAATACTAATAAAATAAAAATAAACAAAATAAATGTTCCCTTTAGAAATCTTTTTTTTGCTCTATAAACTAGTTGTTTTTCTTTTTCAATCACTCATCTTAGCAGTAGGATTTACATGAAAAGAGTAAAATGTACATTTTTTGCACTCTCTGGGCAACTGACTCAGTGACTCAAATGACTCAAACCCGATTCACTTTGGTGAGTGACTCATTTAAACTCGATTCAGTAAAAAGAATCACATTTACCATCACTAATTTGTCCCCTTGTGACGCCTCACACAGGCTGACTGTGAACATTGTTTAGTCCAAAGCTGTCACAGGGATGTGATGGGGAGCCAATCCAATAATGAGGTGTGTTTAGGTACAGCGGGCTCAGGTTGGTGGTTCAACCCCTGGCTGCTCTAGATTTCCTTGGGCATGACACTAAGCTCTCCAATGCATGAGTGTGTGTGTGCCTAAGAAAGCACTTAAAAAGTGCTTGTGTGAATGGGTGAATGATGCAGCCGTGTAAATGAGCGCTCAGGTCGAGCAGACACGTGCTACAGGAGACCCGTCCAGCTTCCTTTGAGGGACCATCTGACACAAAGAGGTGGAGCTAGCTGCTGTGGCGACCCCTTCACAATAAAAATCAATAATTATTACTCCAACACTTGAGTGGCAGTGGGGCTTGGTCTGAGCACAGAGGACTGATTGCACCTTCAAACCGAAAGAAGGGGGCACACATGTAACCTTGCCTGGCACATATATGTATCCTCATGGTTCACATGGTAATTAGACTCTATGTGAATAAAAACTTCCAGCGTCTTTCTGTGCAGCACAATCACAGCCACACTGATTATCATTATTATTTTAATGCTGATGTTCTGACGCCGACTGCGCGCTGTTACGGCGCTGTCATTAAACACTGCTGCTGGTGTCTCCTTACAGCGTTAAAAGGGTCCGTGGGGTGACAGACCACGCCCCCTGTGTTAACATGTTATTGGCTGGGAGAGAGGATGCACTGACCCCATGTGACCTGGCCTATATTCAGTTTTATTTCCACAGCACCGATCGTCCAGGTGCTTTATAGTCGAGGTAACACATGAGCGAGCGAGATAGAAAAGTCAGAGCCAGCATCCATCTGAGGGACAGAACAAAAGACTCTACATACGACTGGTCTCATAATGATGACATCACAGCAGCACTGCTGACAAAGACACAGCTGATGCTGTACAGCTCTCTGCACCTGCACATGTGTTTGTGTACATGTGTGCACACACTACTATCACTGCTGGTCTCTACTGACTCACACACAGTCGAGCACTCGCAGCTCTAAAAAGGTGTGTTTCTGTTGTGTGTCTGCACGTGCATGTTTCCTCCCTCCCCCACCGTGACCTCTGAACTCTACGCCCTCCCCGTCCAGTGATGTCATTATATGACAGTGACATCATTTCTAATCTACAGCCTGGTTGCAGCCTGTAAGCTGCAGCTGAGACATGCTGGGCTCATGTTTGTGCAGCAACATGCAGAGTAGCATGAAGCTGTGCGCTGCGTCTCCAGCTCTCCCCACAGTCTGATGTTTGTGTTGCTTCCTAACTGCTACTGAAAACCAACGAACAGATTTCACAACCTCCCCAAAAACCATAAATAATAATTGAACCAAGCTGTGTCTCCTGGATCATCTTACACTGTCTCACTCTCCCCACACGTCTGCTGAGTGACCCGTCATCTTTGTGTCAGTGTGGTGATTTACAGATAGATCCTGAAGGCGAGTGAGTGTCCATCGGTTCATGCACATTTGCAGCAGTGCAAAGATCCCAAACGCACCAGCAAGTCTGCCTCTGATTGGCCAGAGAAAGCAACATGGAGGTTTTGGAGTGACCTAGATCTCCTCAGTAGACTGACATGCTCTGGCATGACTTTAAACAGGCTGTTCATGCTCAAACGCTCTTCAGTGCGGCTGAATTAAAACAATTCTCCAGAGACGAGCGGGCCAAACCTGCTCATGCGAGAGGCTCATCGTTAATGGCAAAATGCTTCATTACCATTGTTGTGTCCGGACTTCAGCACAGAGCAGAGTGGTGTATCCATCGTCTCAGACTCTGCTACTCCACCTCTTCTGAAAGGTGAGGTCAGTAAGAGTGGATGTCAGTAGTACGGACGGTGTAAGCATCATCCATCAAACCACCGACCTTCTGATTGGCAGACGCCCTACCTTACCTCCTGAGCTGCCCACGGGCACGCTCGCAGAACTATAAACAGTCTGGACTCTTCGTATTGTGACAGCGAGTGAAAACATCATTCGTCCTTCCACATTCGACTCAGCTGTAACATTAACAGATACACAGGAAGAATCATCAAAAGGCTGTTTTATTAGAAGCTCGTAAACGTCTCACGTCTCACAGTTTGAAGTGTGTCGCTGCAGAGTGAACTCTCTGCAGAGCCGCGCTCAGGGAAGCTGCAGGAAGCTGCAGGAAACGAGGACGCAGTCTGGACGTGAACGTGTGGTTGCCAGGGGATACGTGTGTGTATCTGGATGTCATGCTCAGTAGGAGCTGTGGGTTGGAAAATGACCTAGTTTTAACTGGGAACACGGAAACAAAGAGGAGTGGGAGAGTGGAGCTGCAGCTGGAAGACCAGCAAATCCACTGGTTTGGTTTCCCACAAACACAAAAAGCACAACAGCAGCACTGCAGTCACTACAGCTGTGTGTGTGTGTCTGTGTGTGTGTGTGTGTGTGCGTGCGTGTGCATACTCCTGCATGTCGAGTTTGTAGCAGTGTGTGAAATGCTGAACTGTGACGCTGCTTGTTGTTGAGCTGTTCTGCTGCATGAAAACAGATTTAAATGAGAGACAGGACGGCTGTGGGACACACCCACAGTGTCCACAGTGTCCACAGTGTCCACAGTGTCCACAGTGACCCAGCGACACCTTCACAGGGGAGCTGGCTGATCGATCTGATTGGAGTATGAAATGTGATTAAACAGCAAATAGCGCTGTTCTCAGGATGTTTCAAGCTTAATGATGAATTGTCTAATTGTAAGGTGGAGCATCCATCTCCTCGACTCCACCCAGGACAATAATATGATGTTACTCGTAGCACAGTTTGCCTAGCTGCTGGCTAATCTGTAGGTAACGTTGAAGAAAAAGATGAGAACGTGTACGTCAGAACTCTTGTTCTTAGCTCACGTTCCTCCCCACACATTAAACATGTGGCGTGCTGTAGTTGGTGGGGATATGATGCACCTGCAGCCTGTGTTTGCTCACCTGTGGATGTTTCACTCTGCCCTGCATCATAATGTACAAACCATCCAGCTCACATGAAGCTAAGAAGCTGATCTTACTATGGGAAATATTGGTGACGTATTAAATGGCAGTTTTCACTTTATTACAGGCAATCGTAGGTTACCCCACAGCTCACATGTGGACATGCTCACCTTACAGGCTCTGGATCCTTCTCTGCTTCCATGATCACCGGCCACAACCAGCCACTCTGACCTGAACTGGGACTAAAAGAAAGAAATAAATGTGTGAAATGTAGAAAGTTCTGGTCGCTCTCTGCCCAGACGCTTCACTTTAGCCTGCTGATGTTTTCTTTCTGTAACTGCAGTCGTAAAAAACAGAAACTTTGTCATTTAACTGTTTATTGTTTAATGACTGTGAGGAGTAGGGATGGGTACCGGTATCCGGTGCCATGATGGCACCGGTTCTGACATAAACGGTAGTAACCAGACTAAAAAGCAGCGCACATTTCGGTGCTTTTTTTTCCTGAGCTGTGATACACTTTAGGTTCTAGCCAATCATTTTACGTTTCCGAGGATAGTAGGCGGGTCCAGGTACGTACGTTCTTTTAGAGCAGAGCTACAGATTAAAGGCGAAGCGGTCAAAGTCTGGCTGTACTTCACAGCAAAAGATGCAAACTCAGCAGCTGCAACAAGTGCTTTAAGCTGATACTGTGATACTGTCAAAGGAGGCAACACCTCAAATCTGATGAAACACCTGGCGACGCATAGCATTTTTTAAAAGCCGAGAAATGCGCCGTATTTGATAGCTTGCTGCGAGACCTCACACCGAGCACATCTACTGCGGGTGTGGTGCCTGTTATCGACCCGGAGTTAGCAACATCCCCCAAAAACCCGAAGAGGAGAGTCCTGGCCCCTAGCCCTGCCAGTGTAGCAGAAATGATGAGGATGATGATGCAGCAGCAGCCGTTCTTCTCTGCGTGAGTAGCTTAATGTTGTTCGTGTGTAATTTACGTTGAGTAGGCTAACCACATTATTACATTAATGCATGTAAGGTGAACTAGCAAACACCATCATAGCTACATGCGGCTGTCTTCTTGTTTGATGGCAGATACTCCCTTCACCCTGGACAAAAAGGCTAAAATGACCAAAGAAAAAGTGGAAAACAGTTAAACATGAGAGGTTTTTGGACAAAGTTTGTGTTTTTTCCATTGTTTAAGCTGCTTCCAGCCAAGAGTGATACCATATATGCCCCATAGCTGCAGAAAAGGCTAACATTGTTATCTTTTTACAAAAAAACAGCTGAACATGAGAGGTTTTTGGACAAAGTTTGTGTTCTCCATTCTTTAAGCACCGGTTTGGCACCAGATAAAACCTAAACGATACCCATCCCTAGTGAGGAGTATGAACGGCCATAATGGAGGTTTCCATCAGTAAAACAGTCCAAAGTTTGAGCTTGTTTGTGGCTCAGAATCATAAACAGCCTGTGATCTCACTCAGACACTGAGCCATGGTCTGTGCCACATGCACACATTTCTGCATCTCTGCATCCAAACACACTTTATATACACTTCATGTTCTGTCACTGTCAACACTGAGCTGCACATCGAGTCTTTTTAAAGGAGCAGTTTGTGTTGCTGTGCTGGACGAGTTTGCCCTCCACAGTGGGACATGACTTTACCGTCTCTCTGTGGACCACTACACTCGCCGTCTTCTCTGCAGCTCCAGTGTCTCTGTGGACCACGCTGCTACCAGCAGCTGTTAAGAAAGAAAACAGATTTCCAGTTTCAGTTGTGCAACAAGCCTTCATTTCTTCCACTGTGGTGGAAACAGTTGTTTCAACATCAGCAGAATAATGACATATTGACACAATCACTAATGCACACTGTCACGAGCGCCGACCATGTGGAGAGTGTGTTTGGTGGACTCAGGTGTGACACAGACGCAGGAGGCAAAACTTGTGCTCAGCTCAAAGCGAGCCTTCAATCAGGGCTGATACAGAAGGCAAAATAAACCATAAACTATGGGAACGACAAACTAAAAACCTAAACTGGGAGTAACTGAGGCTCTGAACGAAGACCAGGACTGAACTATGACTGTGGACAGACTGAACACGACATGAGAAACTGTGAAGATCTCGGTGCTGGCACATGAAGGTGCAGGGAAACATGACTGGAGAGAGTGACTATGAACATGTCCAATACCGACTCTTGCAGACTAGAATCATGACGTGCAGCTAGAAGTAACAGGGAGCATGAACAGACGACACTGACACAAAGACACACTGGGCTAAAATACACGAGGAAGTCATCAAGGAATCAGAGACAGAAGGAGACACAGCTGGGAGGAGTAAGACCTAATGAGACAGCAAAGCCAGAAACATAAGACAGGAACATGAACCTTCAGAGTAAAACAGGAAACAAAGACGCAGACACGACACAGAGACAGATACTGAACTAAACCTGCAACAAACATGAGAACAAAACCTACGAACTAATCCCTAAACAAGAACAACTGACACATAGATTCATCATCATCATCATCATCATAAGGAAAAGGAATCCAAAATGCAAAAACACACCAAAACATAACTCAAAATACTGACACAGACCCGTGGCAGCATAAATAATAATGATTCCTTTAAATTCAGTAGTCTGTGAAACACTCAGCTCAGCACAGAGTCCACCAGTCAGACCACGTGTAACAGTGTTGTTGTTGTGTCCTCTACATGTTTCATACAAAGAGACAAAGAAAGAAGGAAAAGAACATCCTGGAGTCCTGAAGGCAGCACAGACGAGCTCAAACACACACAAACACACACAAACACACACAAACACACACAAAGTCCTCAGGCATACGGCGGTGTGTGAGTGTGCGCACGCTACAATATCTGACCGGCTCAATAAAGCGTTCTTCCTCCCCAACAACTGTGTCTCTATTTGGGGAAAATCCATGGAAACATGAGTGGGTTTGTGTACTGGGAGCTTCAGCCTGACCCAGTGTGCAGGCTTCTCCAGGCTTCTCCAGGCTTCTCCAGGCGTCTCCAGGCGTCTCCAGGCTTCTCCAGGCGTCTCCAGGCTTCTCCATGCTTCTCCATGCTTCTCCATGCTTCTCCATGCTTCTCCAGGCTTCTCCATGCTTCTCCATGCTTCTCCAGGCTTCTCCATGCTTCTCCATGCTTCTCCATGCTTCTCCATGCTTCTCCAGGCTTCTCCATGCTTCTCCATGCTTCTCCATGCTTCTCCAGGCTTCTCCATGCTTCTCCAGGCTTCTCCATGCTTCTCCATGCTTCTCCATGCTTCTCCATGCTTCTCCAGGCTTCTCCATGCTTCTCCATGCTTCTCCATGCTTCTCCAGGCTTCTCCATGCTTCTCCATGCTTCTCCAGGCTTCTCCAGGCTTCTCCAGGCGTCTCCAGGCTTCTCCATGCTTCTCCATGCTTCTCCAGGCTTCTCCAGGCTTCTCCAGGCGTCTCCAGGCTTCTCCAGGCTTCTCCATGCTTCTCCAGGCTTCTCCATGCTTCTCCATGCTTCTCCAGGCTTCTCCATGCTTCTCCATGCTTCTCCAGGCTTCTCCAGGCTTCTCCAGGCGTCTCCAGGCTTCTCCATGCTTCTCCATGCTTCTCCATGCTTCTCCAGGCTTCTCCATGCTTCTCCATGCTTCTCCATGCTTCTCCAGGCTTCTCCATGCTTCTCCATGCTTCTCCATGCTTCTCCAGGCTTCTCCATGCTTCTCCATGCTTCTCCATGCTTCTCCAGGCTTCTCCATGCTTCTCCATGCTTCTCCATGCTTCTCCAGGCTTCTCCATGCTTCTCCATGCTTCTCCATGCTTCTCCAGGCTTCTCCATGCTTCTCCAGGCTTCTCCATGCTTCTCCAGGCTTCTCCATGCTTCTCCATGCTTCTCCATGCTTCTCCAGGCTTCTCCATGCTTCTCCAGGCGTCTCCAGGCTTCTCCATGCTTCTCCATGCTTCTCCATGCTTCTCCATGCTTCTCCAGGCTTCTCCATGCTTCTCCATGCTTCTCCATGCTTCTCCAGGCGTCTCCAGGCTTCTCCATGCTTCTCCATGCTTCTCCATGCTTCTCCAGGCTTCTCCATGCTTCTCCATGCTTCTCCAGGCTTCTCCAGGCTTCTCCATGCTTCTCCAGGCTTCTCCAGGCTTCTCCAGGCTTCTCCATGCTTCTCCAGGCTTCTCCAGGCTTCTCCATGCTTCTCCAGGCTTCTCCAGGCTTCTCCATGCTTCTCCAGGCTTCTCCAGGCTTCTGCACGAGCTGAACAGAAGCTGTGTGTAAACTGACAAACTATACAAAGTGCATTAATCTGTGTCCTCTCTGTTTCTCACAGGCCTGCACAGTGCTTCTGACACAGCGAGTGGACGAGGACGAGTCCACATACGTGAACGTGAGTCACCGACTGTCTCTCTGTTACTGGTACTCACTGGTGGACCACATGAGTCCCAGTGCGGCAGGTTAGCCTTGATGCATGACAGAGGTTACTGCAGCTGCACTTTGGCGTATAATTTAGATAACTGAGCGCTGCACACAGCAGAGTGCACAGCAGCATGGCGTGTGTGGTGACAGGTAGCCGTGTCATGGCAGCACGTTACACAGAGCAGATGCTGAGCTGCTGGTGCAGAGCTGAAGATGGAGGAACACACAGAGGGTGGATGTGACAGGTGCAGGATGGGCTGCTATGGCAACACATGTGTCATTTTAGGGTGATGTAGAAATGCATGCTCCACATTTAATGCACATAAGGAGTACACACTGTATATGTGGTGTATAAATATGTAGTTACGTCTGTCACCTTCAAACACACTGTGATACTTGTTACACACAGAAGACCTGCTCCCTCTTCTCCTTACTCCTGCACTGGTTTTACCAAACAACTCCCACCAAGCAGTGGGAAGCTGCACTGAGATCTTGATGGATGCTGTCTTCAGTTAATGCCTTCTGATGTCACACGGCCCTCGCGGCCCACAGGTGTAAAGCTACAAACAGGTGTGGCTCGTGGTTTGTTGGCCCATGGTTAGGAATCACTGTGTTACAGTAAACACTTGTAGTGTTTCCTGTCTGCTTTCAAATTAGAGCGTGTGAAGTTTTTACTGCTAAATGTCAGCAGACTGCAGATCACAGTCAGCTGGCTTCAGTGGTTTAATGCTAGCTGCAGTGGCTGCAGTGGCTGCTATGGTTCAGTCAGCCAGCAGAGGTCAGAGGTCAGTCAGCCAGCAGAGGGCAGACACATCTGACCCATAATGGCTGCAGCATTTCAACATATTCAGTTTGATTTGTTTTGGTGCCAAATCAGCAGGACGGTCTCCTCGATCGCTTCACGTTGTCGATTTACAGTCAGTCACATGTTACATGTTTACTTCCATCACTCATCTGGAGTGACTCTGGACCACATCCACACATTTCCCTGTGAGCAGCGTCCAGCTGTAAAACCTTATGAAAGGAGTCAGCCTGAGTGGATGAGTGAGTGCAGCTCATCTTTGATTGTGATGGTTGTTGAAGACATGCTGACTCGTAAGCTCTCCTGTGTCCTTCTGTTAGCTGCTGCTGTTTGTCTGTTCATTGAACAAACAGTCACATGTGGAAGAACCACACACAGCCTCAGCATCAACCCACAAACACATGTTTCTTACAAACATGGCACCATTTATGGCAAATACACTTCCTACAGGATTTGATGATAAACTAAGAAATGACCAAACACAAATTTCCAGTTTATAAAGTTTATATTACACAGCATCCTCGTAGCTGCTGCTCAGACCTGCACTTATATAAAGTCTAAGTAAAAATAAAGTACATAATAAGTACAAATGTTACACATTAAATATACTTCAAAGTCTGTGCAGTTGTTTTACAGCACAGCTAAACAACAATCAGCTGGTTTGTTTTTATCATAGTCTGATTCTGCTTAATAGAGTCACTGAATACATTCAGAATCACTATCACAGAGGTGATTTGTGCTATAATACTAAGTACAGTAGTACAGTGGTATAGTTGCTGTACACCAGTGGATGTACAGTTTCATCACGTGCTTCACTTTGGTACTGAAAAAACTGGAGAACGTCCTGTTTTGAAGCGCTCTGATCCACTCATGGTACACCCACATCCTGATCCTGATATACGCTACGGTGAAACAGACTAAAAATAAGATGATTTGCTTGTGGTTATGTTTTTTCATGTCTAAGGCTTTCGACATGAACATAACTACATCTGTTAACATCTGGCTTACATCGCCCAAGGTCTTCAAGGTCAACGAGCTAGCTGCATCAGTGGCTAATGCTAAGTCACAGAGATTCAAGTAATGAGTAATGTAGGGGATTGCAATTGCAAAAAAAGTAATTAATCACTTACTTTGCTGTAAGCACGCTGGGTTACTGCGTTACTAAACCGTGACTGTGTTTGTGAGAGTGTCACATGACAATGAGTATGACCGTGCAGCGTGTAAAGCGTGGAAGTACTCACACTATGTAAAAAGTGATAAAAATATTAGTACACTCTGCAAAAAAACTTCAGATCTGTGCGAGCAGCGAGCACGCTGCCACGGGAACGTGACATTCACAGAGAAACCCCCAGATCCCCCCACTGACATGACCACCGTGGGCAAACCTCCACCCACCCCACTCCTGCTCAACAGGTGTCAAAGACTGTTGCATATAATTTTATTTTTGCTTGATGCAATGTGCATAAAATTAAAAGATTAAAACTAATAAAACAAGTTTTAAAAAGAGGCTTTGATTCAGTTTTATATGATGGCGAATGCAGAAAAATAGAACTGGGCTGAAAGGCCTGTTGCTTTCTTTAGAGGCTAAGTCCACGCTTGAAGCCACTGAGGTGTTTGCTAATGGGCGTGACGCGATGTCAGTGGTATGCATGAATTAACTGAACAGTCCAATAACTCCAGCAGTACTTATCTTGTCCTTTTGATCTTTATTCCAGCATCATTTTAACTGTTTGCCTTCTTATGATTAACAACACACCTGACGCTGATTACATGCGTGTACCTTACATACCTTACATAAACCTACCCTACAGAAAACTGAAAACGGTGACCTCTGGTGGCAACATAAGGTATTAACCCAACAATGCCTCCTACACCCTGGCCCCTAATTACAATCAGACATGGCAATTCTAATCACAAAGAAAATAAGGAGCCACTAATACAGTCTACTTTAGACATATACACATAAATAAAGTAAACAGAGCATTTAAATAGACTTTTACACTACAGTCTCATGTAACAGGGAAAGTTTAGTTACAGGTCTCCAAAAGTTGATTCTGTTCATCTGGACGTAGCGTTTTGTGGGAGAAACGTTTCGTCATCATCCAGGTGACTTGCTGGTCATGAGAATTTGCATAATTAAGATTAAGGAACTGACCTCCCAGCCCATTGTTCCTTCAGTGGGCTGGTTTCAGTCATTATGCAAATGTCCTGTTTATAAGATTGAAACCTGCAGTCAGCTGAGACTGAAGACGTCACCTGATGATGACGAAACGTTTCTCCCACAAAACGCTACGTCCAGATGAACAGAATCAACTTTTGGAGATTTATTTACCTGGATGATTGAGATGCATCAAGACGTTTAGTTACAGGTCTTTCAAGAATGTTAGTCTTTGTTTTTAAACGTACAGATCGTACAAGTCCATTTTTGTCACGAATGGTTTCCAGAACTCTCCCAAGTGGCCAGGAACCACGTGGTGCAGAGGAATCCATTATTATGACTATCTCCAGGTTTTAGATTCTTCTTCTTTTGGTTCCATTTTTGTCTCTTCTGTAACCAAGACGACTATTCACGTAGCCATCGTTTCCAAAGATCTGAGATGTACTGAGCCTGTTTCCATCTTCTCTTCAGATACATATCCTGAGTGTCACAATGGCCACGGGCCGATAGCTAGATCGGACTCGATTGCAGATAACCACAACAGAGACAGCTCAACGTTTTGCAGCGTTTATTATTTAGTCAACAAGTGAATATGTGGCAGGGTGTCGCTAATGATGTAACCGTGTGACAGCGGGGGTGAACGGGGGTCTAGCAGGTTGCGACGGGAACGGAGCGGTTGCGTCTGGGAAGAAAAGAGAACAGGGTTAAGAAGGCAGCAGGTGCAGGGTATCCAAGCAGAGGTGAAACTGACTGATAACGCTTACTGGTGACCGGCGTGAAGCTCGCTTTGAGGGAGAGGCAGCGATAGTCCAGGGGAGTCGTGGAGAGGCTGGCAGACCTGAGTCCCGCTGAGTCCAAGGTGGTGAGTGAGGCTGGAGGGCAGGCAGGTGAGGGTCCTTGTATTTTTCCTGAATATGAAGATGACCCACGGAGAGCTGAGGTTGAGGGTGATAGCAAAGAAGATCCAGGGAATCTGAAGCACATGAAACCAAAGTTAACAAGGAAAAAGTGGCAAGAGCGTAAAAAACCGTAGAGTCAATACCAACGTGAGGTCGTTGACGAACTGGCGGTGAAGGAGAGTCTGAGGGGGCCTTAAATCCTCAACCTGATTGCCCTGAATCAGTCTCAGGTGTGCAGGACTGCAGCAGGGATGATGGCTCCGCCCAGGGGTGGAGACCAAGGAACTCAGGTGCCTGATGGAATTTTCCAGTCGAGTCTCCAGATCCTGACACTGAGGGTCAAATCAGGAGGATGTGATTCGGTGTAAGTGGTTCTGGGGCTTTTGGATCATCAGAAAGCTTTGTGATGGGTCTGTCATTTAAAATTGCTTCAGTTTCACACTGAACTGTATTTAATCCATCGTCACCCAACTGTTGTTGCTGAAGAACGGATCTCAGAATCTTTCTGACCATACGGATTATCCATTCCCAAATCCCACCATGTTGTGATGCTCCAGGCGGAGCTTCAATTTGGGTATTCAGCGATTTAAGAGCCTCCCTTAACTCTCTGTCTGCTCCAACAAAATTGGTTCCATTGTCCGATTGGATGTGAGCGACTTGACCTCTTCAACTCACAAAACGGCGCAAAGCATTAATGCAGGCATCTGTGCTTGGAGAGCTAGCCACTTCCAAGTGCACCGCTCAGCTGGCTAAACAGGTGAAAATAACTCCATAGCGTTTAGCTGTACCTCGTCCTCTTTTCACAGTGGTGGGTTATGTGGCAAAATCCTTTCCTTGGGTAAATCGGCCATCTTTTGCTCCAAGGCCTTTCCATGATATTTTCTGCAGAAATTACATTCTGCGATAACCTTCCTTACAGCTGAGTTGGCCTTTGTGATCCAGTATTTTCTCCTTAGTGTGGGTAAGGTGTGGTTACGACCGCTATGACCAAGCTGTTGATGAATGTGCTTTAGGATGAGACTTGCTACATGTTGATCTTTTGCAAGAACAAAGGGATGCTTCATTTCTTCTGGTAAGGAGCCCTTTGTCAGTCGTCCCCCAACTCTTAAGAGGCCTTCATCATCAAGATAAGGGTCTAATCTATAAATTGAGCTGTGCCTGCTCACAGAACCTTTCCCACTTGACAACGTAGCAATCTCCTCTCCAAATCTTTGTTGCTGGCAAAATCTGATAACGGCAAGCTCCGCTTCCAGAAGATCTTTTGAGGATAGACCATACAGTTGCGTTTTCTTTACTTTCTCCTTTGTAGTACCTCTACAAATTGGGTTATCTGAGTTAGGTTGCGGTCTTCTTTTCTTATCTCTCATTAAAGGAAGGATTGCCTTCAGTCTAAGGAACCAAGCAACAGCAACCTTGAGCCTTCTCCAGTCTGAGAAGTACACCATCAATTGACACGTAGCACCAGGCAAGTCTTTTACTTGAGTAAGATTCACTGTGGCCTCACCTTTGACTTCAGGGTCCTCTGGTTCTAAGGAGCATTAGATTGGTCGGCCAATCACTTTCTGGCTTCTGCAGAAAGCTTGGTCCTTCGATCCAGCGGCTGCTATGAGCAATGTTCCCAGCCTTCAGCCCTCTTGTAGCATCATCTGCTGGATTTTCCTTTGAGCGTACATATCTCCATTGTGATCGTTTAGTCGCAATGAATAAGACTCTGTTTGCCACAAAGGTACGTAAACGTTTATCCTCATTCAGATGTATTTGAGTACAGATGTACTATCTGTCCAAAATACGGATTGCTCGAGTTTCATTCTGAACTGAGCCCTTAACATGAGATCCACTCGGACGGCAACTACAGCAGCTGCAAGTTCCAGACGTGGAATAGTGGCAGGTTTTAGAGGTGTAACCCTTGCCCATCAAGAATGCTACATGGATGGATTTCCTACTGTCTTGCATGCGCAGATATGAAACAGTCGCAGATCCAGATTCACCGGCATCTGAAAAGTGGCGTAGCTGTGCATGTGTGAGAGGTCCAAACTCTCTTGGATGTAGACACCTTTTAACCTTGAAATGAGAAAGCATTTGCAAATCACTGAGCCAACTTTTCCACTTTTGCAACATGGTTTGGGGTATTGGTTCATCCCATCCCAGTTTCCTTTTTGAAAGCTCCTGCTGCATTCTTTTGGCAGGCAGCAGGACTGGTGCAAGAAATCCCAATGGATCGTAAATAGAGCCTGATATTGACAACACTCCACGTCTAGTAGTAGGTTAATATCTTGCCCAAGGATATTTGACATGCAGACTGGGGAAGCCAAGGATCGAACCACCAACCTTCCAATCAGTAGCTGATCTGCTCTACCACCTGAGCCACAGTTACCCCCAAACATCCGTTTTAAAGTTGAATCTACCAGTTTCCACACACACTGCAAGCCCAGAGCTCTTTCTACAGGAAGTTTATCTCTATCAAGATTTAATTATTTTCTACAGGGTGCGATTGTTACTGACCCACTTGGTCGGTGTAAATCCTCCCCTTTGACAAAGTGCTGAAAGATCTTTGACCAAGTCAACAGCATCTGAGGTGGAGGCCCCGCTCTTCAAACAGTCGTCCACATAGAAGTTCTCTTTTATCGTTTCACATACTTTGTCTAGGAATTCAGTTTGATTGTCCTCAGCACGGTGGCACGGTGGTTAGCACTGTTGCCGCACAGCAAGAAGGTCCTGAGTTCAATTCCACCATCAGGTCTTTCTGTGTGGAGTTTGCATGTTCTCCCCGTGTTTGCGTGGGTTCCCTCCGGGTACTCCGGCTTCCTCCCACCGTCCAAAGACATGCAGCTTGTGGGGATAGGTTAATTGGTTAATCCAAATTGCCATTAGGTGTGAATGTGCGAGTGAATGTGAGTGCGAATGGTTGTCTGTCCCTGTGTGTTGGCCCTGCGACAGACTGGCGACCTGTCCAGGGTGTACCCCGCCTCTCGCCCTATGACAGCTGGGATAGGCTCCAGCGCCCCCCGCGACCCTGAAAAGGAGAAGCGGAAGCAAATGGATGGATGGATGGATGGATGTCCTCAGCTGTTTTTCTCAAAGCGAAACTGGCACAGCTCGGGGAAGATACTGCACCGAACAGATGAACAGTCATGCGAGACTCAGTTATGTCCTTTATTGACTTTATGTCACCCATAAATGCGACTGGATCCTGTCAAAATCTAAGCAAAACCCAAAGCAATGTGCTTGTGAGAGCTGCTTGTTTAATGATGCCCCACAGTCAAATACAGTTCTTATAGATCCTTCCTGGGATGGTAGGCAGCGTGATGAGGAATGTACCACTTTCCATTTTTGCAACCCATTTGCTCTGAAGGTATTTGCTCTGCATATCCGTTACTTATCATCTCGTCCATGAAGCTTTTATATTCTTTATGCAACTGTTCATCGTTGAGACGTTTTTGTTTTAGACTTTGCAATCTTTGTTTCACTGTGAAGAAATTGTTTGGCATCTTTATGTTATCCTTTTGTCCATCGTCCATTGTTGCAGACTCTTCCATGATCTTCATGAACTCTCTTGACAAACCCTTTTCCTCTATAACCTTTTCATTAAAATCATATTTTAAAGTGATAAATCGAAAGCTCCTGGTGCCAACGGTCTGGTCCCGTGCATACAGTGTTTAGTGTGTTAAATGCTGTTTATCACATATAAACAGCATTCACATGTAAGACCTGCAAACCACAGTGCTTTAACGATTCCTCTACAATATTAAGATAAGAGGAATAATTCTCCAGTCCAATGAAACGGGGCTCAAATGATCTTAAATCCAAAACAACCCTTAAAGCACAAAATAAAGTTGGTAACAAGATAATGTTCAGATGAACCCTTTCCTCCACATTCTGTTTTATGAACCAACAGCGTGGGCCCTGAGCCCAGTGCTCATGGGTTTGTTTCTGGGCTGCACTCTCTAGGGACTCACACAGGGACGCACACAGGGACTCACACAGGGACGCACACAGGGACGCACACAGGGACGCACACAGGGACTCACACAGGGACTCAGCTGTGAATGTAGGCCAGGCCAACAAACAGCTCTGCATGCCAGAATGGCTCTATGCAGCTACACACTCAGCCCCCACCCCCACACACCACACACCCCCACACACGCACACACACACACACACACACACATACACGCACACACACGTGTCTGTTGTACTGTCAGTCAACTGTCTTCATCATCTCTCTCTGCTCTCAGGTTATCGGCTGTCAGGACAGAGTCTGGCCAACTGTGAGGGGCAAACATTTGGAGGGACAGAGATGTTGTGGCAGGACAAGCATGCAGCCCTGACTTTCATGTCATTACTGCTGCTACTGTGGCAGGAAGCAGCACCCATTGAAGTCCCAGAAGACCGTAAGTCCCTCAAAGCTGCATCAAAACTAGCTGTAGCTCCACACCTCACTTTTCCAACAGTTAGTCCAGTGTGATGTTTTTAGGGCCCTGGAAGTGCAGTGGAAGTGACTCATGCAGTCATGGTGAATGTAGGGTACACGTCTGATAGTGTTTCTACTGTATACTCTACCCACATGAGCATGTTTGAATCTATGTCAGGTTGTTTTAGTTTATTCTTTGGGTGAAAACATCCTTTGAGAGCAGGATGGAGCTTTTGGGAGATACTTGGAAATTATTGAGAACAAAGTTGTTAACAGCAGCCTCACTGACACCAGAATCAACTCATTTGCATCCAAGTTTAAAATAGTTTTCAGGACGTTCCAGTGTATCCATCTCAGTAAACTAAATACTGTGAGAAATGACGGACTTCTGAGTCCAGCTAAATAAAGGATTCTTATTGTCCTCTGCACATAACAATCTTCTGTATATCTCCTTTGGTAAAGTGCTGTAATAGTGTGTTGTCTCTCTGTCCCACACTGCTTGTCCTTTCCTGGCATGTGAACTCACTACAGGTAAGTCTTCATCCACTGCTCCTCCATTCAATTTCACCGATTTAATTGTTTTTAAAACAATTAATATAGTAGTAGTAGTAATGGTGGCACAGTGGTTAGCACTGTTGCTGCACAGCAAGAAGGTCCTGAGTTCAATTCCACCATCAGGTCTTTCTGTGTGGAGTTTGCGTGTTCTCCCCGTGTTTGCGTGGGTTCTCCGTGGTTACTTCCTCTGCTTCCTCCCACCGTCCAGAGACATGCACTTAGTGGGGATAGGTTAATTGGAAAATCCAAATTGCCCATAGGTGTGAATGTGCGAGTGAATGGTTGTCTGTCTGTGTGTTGGCCCTGCGACAGACTGGCGACCTGTCCAGGGTGTACCCCGCCTCTCGCCCTATGACAGCTGGGATAGGCTCCAGCGCCCCCCGAGACCCTGAAAAGGAGAAGCGGAAGCGAATGGATGGAATTAATATAGTACATACTTACACATGCAAGCTATAACAGTGGTTCTCTACTGGCCATGAAAACACATCAGTTCTGCTGGACGGTTCACATCTCTTGCTGTGACTGGACAAAAGCTGCTCCCTGTGTAAAGACTCACCCTGCAGGTCTGAAAAGCATCTGTGCATCATCTCGGGACTGAACTGGAGATCTTTGGCCTGTTATGCAAATGTGTAAACCACTATACCCAGTAATGCACTTGTGAGATAAAAATAGGGTCTGTGAAGATATGATCGTATCTATAAGTCTTGAAATGTGTATATTAAAAAAGAAATTAGCAACTTCAAATGGAGCCTCCTATTAACTCGAGCTTCCACCTGTTGGTGAAAGTATATGATTTTTGATGCACTTATTTGATAACCTTGTACTTGGCATGACTCCAAAGCTTTATATGGAGACGGATTGTCTGCAGGAAACCAAAGCAGTCCTTTCTCAAAATGATCTAAGCCAGCCGTGTCTGCTACCTGAGGCCCTTTACTGAGAACACCTGCTTCCATGCTACAGATAAACGTACCCACATGATCCTTGAAATGATCGGCTCTGCTCAACATAGCAAAGCTACAGTGACACTTGGCAGAGCTGGTTGTAGACAGTCACACCTGCATGGAGTACTTCATGCATTTTTACCACTGTTAAATATTGTTGTTGACCCACTTAAAATGAGCTTAGTGGGCCAGTCGGGAACCACTGAGCTGTGTGTGATAACAGCTGTAACACAATATTAATGTGTATTTGTCTCTAATATGATTAACAATCACAGCTTGTGCATCTTATTCTGTGTCTCCTTGGCGTTACTTTGGACTAACAGCAAAGATCCAGCAAGACTGTAAGTGTTCCAACACGTTTCTGTCCCCACGTTCAGAGCAAACCTGTTGTCCTTCACTCACAGGGTCATATAGGGGTGTTTTAACAAAGCCAGTGGCATTCGTTAAAAAAGGTCCAAACTGTAATATTAAAGCAGCGCTGTGACTCCATCAACACCGTCATGAGTCCTCACTTAAGACCAGATTTGAATGCAAAGTTTAAACTCAAGAATACAATAAACATATTTAACCTCATACACAGTCTAAACCTGACCAAGCAGCTGCAAGTGAAAGCAACAGTATGCACTTAGTGTGCCAAAGTGAGCACGTGCATTAAAAACAGCCTTCAATGTCACTCCTGCAACGTCCTCTGAATAGAGTCCATATTGGGAGACTGCACTGTTCGCATGTGCTTCTATATTACAGTCTGGGTCTTTCTGACATGAAACATGCTGATGACCTGACTTTGTAGCACATTTGTGATGCAGCATGTGAAGAAGTGAGCCAAGCACAAACGCAGTCAAGGACATCTCAACTTTCTTTTATTTCCATCCAGCAAATATCTCTCAAACGTAGAAAAAGGGAATTTATTGAACAGTTTCTGATAAACAATGCTCTATCTAGTCCCAGGTCGTCCTTGTGGAGCCCCTCACATAACATTTCCATACTGAACTCAAGTCTAGTGTAAATGTGCTAGAGTTTTCATCAGACGTTGATTTATGGGCTACAAGTGACTGTTTGTCTGTTTGTATTATTACTAAAGCACAGTGATAATAGAAAGTGTTCAACATCTTAATCACTCATAGAAAGTATCAAGTACCATGATGGCTCTTTACAAATATAATGCTGTGTTTTCTCCAGTGGATGTGATTAGGTGGTGTCTTTCTCTCCCCCAGTGAAGCAGCCCCCAACTATCATGAAACAGTCAGTAAAGAACTACATTGTGGACCCCAGAGATAACATCATCATTGAGTGTGAGGCCAAGGGCAACCCCGTGCCAACGTAAGCTCACACACACACTCCCAACATGAGTCATGGTCAAAACAAAGCATCCATAAAGAACAGCGAATGACACAGTCGAATTACTTGTTGGTACAAATTAAGCCAAAATGCAGATGATTGTGTGAAGAACATTGAGGTTTTCTATAGGGATGCACCGATACCGATACTGGTATCGGGTATCGGAGCCGATACTGTAAAATGTGTGTGTACTCATACTCGTAAAAGTTAACCGATACCATGAACCGATACCAACTTATTTCATTAATCAGAGGGTGGCTTGTCATTTCTGTTGTAGTTTTTTAGATTGGCCACTAGGGGGACATCCCGCGCTAAACAGGCACAGGGTTAGGCGAGTCAGACTGGCAGCTCCAGATAAAAAAGAGAAACTGGAGGCTGCTGTAGCTAGGCTAAACAAAATGTCAGCAGTGTGGAACAGCCAACTTTAACTCAGGTTTTGGAAAAGCGAAGAAAAATGTCAAGAGAAAATCCACGGGCAGTTAAAATAACAGAGGCTCGACTCATTTTATCGCTCTGGATGACCAGCCAATGCCGGTCGTGGAATAGGATTGCATCGTCTTCTCAGCATACTCGAGCCGCCCACACATCAGGGAGATAATGGTGCCAAAACTTTCTGAAGAGGTAAAGACAAGCAGTGTGTGCGATGTCAGTCCTTGGTTTAACGGCGCAGTGGACTGATGATCCACGGGCAGATGAGTTCGTTCGTCAATGCCAAATACTTTCGTTATTTTGTTTGTTTGTTTACAATATGGACACTCTGCAATAATTTAAAAGTAAATTTTATTCTCAAACCTAATTTGTATTTATTTTATTCCAAACAGAAGTGTTTATTTATTATTCTGAAAGCTCGAGACAGTGCCAATAGTTCAGTGATATTTTGTTAAATTACAATGTGGAGACTCTGCAATAATTTTACAGAAGTGCTTATTTTTCACTTGAAATTTTTTTGTGGTCATTTTTATTAAGATTTTATTTTTTATCGGCAGGAAATATAATAAAATCTGTCTTCCATTTAATTTTATGTGTGTGTGTGTGTGTGTGGTAGAAGTATCGTTTTTGTACTCTGTATCGGCAAGTACTCAGATCCAAGTATCGGTATCGTATCAGTTTGAAAAAATTGGTATCGTTGCATCCCTAGTTTTGTATATAACTTTTTTTTTATTTATTTTTTTTTTTTTTATTTTTTTGCCTGTCCCATTTGGTTCTTTAGCCGTCAGAATTGTTGTCTGAAGACCAACAAGGAGACCCAATGGATTTATTTTGCCAAATGGATCATCGTGGCATTGCCGTATTGGTCCATTTGATCGACCTTTGTTTTTATTATTTATTTTATTTTATTTTCAGTTGTTACAGACGGGACAGACATGAGTGAGGGATAGGAAAGGGAGAAAGAAAGAGGAAGGAAAAGAAAAACAGAAGGGGAGAGGGACAGTGAGAAAGGGGGGAAAAAAAAATATCTCCGGGATCACCTGTTGAGAGAAAAAGAAAAGAAAACAAGCAAAAAAACCCCAAAACAAAGCAACATACTATACACAACACCATCGCATTAATCTAGCTAAGTGTAAACAGCAGTAAATACTAAATATTGAATGTTGTTGTGCAGCACGCAGGACAGACAGCGCACAATGTGCTTTGAAGTAGCAGCCAAGAAAGGTGTGATTTAAGTCTACAAACAGTGAACACCTGTGTGCACACCTGTGTGGATCGGCGCGCTTGTATTCAAATGGTTTCCCCATGTAATGGTCTGCAAGAGGATGTAGAGAGCCATAGCCCCGCCCCCCAGGGCATGAAGCAGGCATGGAGGAGATCCAGGCCCCAGACATCCAGAGGTCCCAGAGTGCAAGAGCCCAAGGAGGACCACCGGAGGGGCATCCGTGCCACCTTCAAGGGAAGGGCTGAGGATCCCCAGGCGAGGGGTCACCCAGTAGCCACCGGGCAGAAACTAGAGGGGGCTGCACCAGCGTGCCCGCCGGCTCCGCCGGCAGCCAGCTGTGCCAGAGTGAACCGAGCCGCAGGCACAGAGGCCCGAGGGCCCTCCGCGCCCCAGAAGAGGCCTGACTGAGCAGCAGGCGCCAGGCCCCGCCAAGTAGCCTCCGGGAGTGAGCTGGTACATGACCTGAGCGCCCAGCCCCGGACACCAAGAACCAACAATGCACCGACCCCTGAGGGCATCAGTCACCGGCAGGGAGTGTGGTGAGGGGAGATAGGCCTCCACACTTGGAGGGCCTGGGAGTTCCCAGAGAGGTGGAGTCTAAGACCCGACCTGACATATAGACACAGACAAACAGGCACACACAGACACAGACATGCATTCCCACCCTCATGCACACATATACAAACACTCAGCACTCACCCAACGTAGGAATAAACGTAAATGGACATGTACACACAATCACACTCCCCAAACATACTCTATACCCCGGGTCCAGGTATCCTCGCCCCCAGAGGGGGAAACGGCACCCAGACCCAAGAGATGTTACCCTTCCCTCCGGGGTGGAGGCTAGCAGACCGCCCCAGGCTCCGCAGCAGCAGGGAGGCAGTTTTGTATATAACTTCCATGTAATCAGTTTCTCACATCATTATGGATTCTGGCACATCTTCCTGTTGCCGTGGTGGCCGTGTCGACAGCCTCACTGTTCCACTTTGATGGATCCTGACTGGGCCATTGCAACACCTTCATTCTTTTCAGCTGCTCTGGGATCATTTCATTTTGCTTGAGTGCAGTTTTGGCCAAGTTTAGGCTGTCAGACCTCAAAACCATAAAGACCATACACTTTCTATAGGTTGGAGCTCTGGAGACTGGCTAGGCCGCCATTTACCATGAATTATACGATATATTCCATTTGTGAATCGTTGCACCAACAGCTGCCGCCGTGTCACCAGCTTCTTGCTGATGATCTTGTCCATTCCAGTCTTATGTGGGTCTACATGACAAGCTTTGACAGCTCTTCGTCCTTGCCCATGGTGATGGAGAGGTTGGGATGGAGGAAAATGCTTCTGTGGACAGGTGTGCTTTATACGTATAATGAGATCCAAAGAAGCCATGCTTGGTTAGTCTTCATCAAACTGTACTGTGAGGAACTTTGAACGCACTAAGATGTAGCCTCTGCAGTTCTTGCAGTTTCTCTGAGCGTTGTGTGACCTCGGGGTGACCTTGGTTGGTATGTATATCCTGGGAGGATTTCCATTTGTGCACGATCACTCTCACTGCTGAATGAGGGACTTTTATTTGTTCTGGAAATCGTGTTGTGTCCATGTTGGGCAGCACTAAGATTATTTCTGTGGTCTTTCCTTTTTAGCATACCAGAAAACTGCCAAACGGCTTTTACACAGGTGGTCCCAGTGTACATGTCACGTACTGGTTTCTTCTGAACAGTTAGTCGAGTGCAGTGATCAGCAGGACCTTATGTCACCTGGTAACAAGCTGCTTGTTAAACAATGATCATTATCACAGTGTTAGTGTGTCCTTAGTGTCTGATGTGTTTAATATAAACAGCCGTACACTCACAGAAATGATGTTGTAATTTACAGGAAAAGATTTTGTTCTTAACATCACTTATTTCTACAAATGTGACGTACTGGGATTTCATTTGGACTTCCAGTCCGAGAAGAGAAGAAAACCTTAGCTTGCAATGGTGTGGTGAAACTTTTTACAAACACACTAAAAAACAGACTAGACAGAGGTAGTTAAAAACAAACAAAATGTAAACACATACAAGCTATTATACTACAACACTGGGTAAAGAACAGGTCAGTCCTGAGTGGACAAATAGGAGAAAATACTGAGGAGTTAGAAAAGTCAAAATGTGGATAAGCAACGTGAAGCAAAGTGCAACATTTAGCATCGACATGAAGCATGTGAACATGTGCGTGTAACACTGCAGCAACAAATACAGGCCCATCATCATCATCATCATCATCATGTCGTCTCCACTGAAGTTTCAGCTCACATGAAAAAGCAAAACATACGACTAAACAATCAGACACTTCCGGAGAAAGACAAACGTATAAATAACGTAAAACACAAACCAAAAATCTAATTTGAGTTTGATTTTGTTCCTTTTATTATTTGCAGAGCTGCTGTTTATTTGTGGTTATATTTTGCCCGGTGTTTCCTGCCTCAGTGTGGTTACACATAGATACCGTTTGCTCTTGGAAAACACGGTTATAAGAGATATAATTCTTTGATTTCTTCAATTGAATCTTAGGTTTTCATGGCGAAGAAATGGGAAGTTTTTCAATATTGGGAAAGATCCCAGGGTGACGATGCGAAAACGCTCGGGAACCCTGGAGATCGGCTTCCGCAGCGGAGGTCGGCCGGAGGACTATGAGGGAGAATACCAGTGTTTTGCCACCAATGACTTCGGAGTTTCTCTGTCCAACAAAATCCTGCTCCGGGTCTCCAGTAAGATCACAGAACACACTCATTCATTCATCTGTGATATGCAGAACACACCCCTTGAAACTGTGGAGTAGTAAGTGGATTCATGGATGGATGACACATATCTGTCTGCACCAACAGCTCAGTGCTAAATGTGTTTCTTATATTTTCAACTAATAGCTGAATGCTGTTGTTCATCTTTCCCCCAATCCTGCAGAGGCTCCTCTGTGGCCTAAGGAGGTGCTGGAGCCAGTATCTGTGACTGAAGGCTCCGCACTGGTTCTACCTTGCAACCCCCCACCAGGTCTGCCTCCTCCGTTCACCTTCTGGATGGACAGCAGTGAGTTTCAAACCCCAAATCACCAAACCCACTTCTTTTTCGTAGCATGTGGTATCTGTCTCCTCGCTGTTAGAGAGACACTTGTAGGAATCAGAACCCAGACTGGCTTCACCTATCAGTCATTCATTCTTAGGGATAACCTGATTGTTTTGTTAAAGTTCTTCAGTACAGCTACCTTGATGTATGAGGTGCATTTTAATAAAGTGATGTTTTTTGTGATTCCCGGCGCCTCGTGCTGCGCTGGTCCTTAGGCTGCGTCTGCACAAGTTCATGCCACTGTTAGCTGACAGAGCAGGCCTCATTAGCTGTTTTACAGCCAGAGGCAAGAAGCTATTTAGTTGAACAATACCAATTTTTATTCAGTCCAGTCTATAATTCTCTATGTTAACCTGAAACTGAAATATCGACGGGACATTTGTCCTGCTTGAAAACTGACATTGCTGTAAATGGCTGTTAACCTGAACTGACCTGTTCACCATAAAGTGACACAAACACAGTCATAAACAAACAACAGGAAGCCAGAGCGGTTTGTCGTACAGCCCAGGCACACCGATGCATCATTAGGATTGCTGGCTGCTGATTGGTCCTGGGGCTCTGTGTTAACAGTCAGAGGGGTTATGTCACCCATCGCACACTTACAATGGGGGATGCTTCGCCTTGACATCTGTGTGAGTGTACTGGTCTGTAGTGACTGTACAATAACACATCAGCATCCCACAGAGCAGACAGGTCTGGCCCGATTGTGGTTTGGTGTATGTGGCCCAGGCTCATAGAAAACAGCTCTGGCCCAGACCAGCATCAAGCTGGCACTTCTGACTGTGAGTGTACACTTTATCCAAAACCTAGTGAGGGTTTACTCACGTTTACCACCGGGTGGCTGTAGCTCAGGAGGTAGAGCAGGTCATCTAGTGATCGGACGGTTAGTGGTTCGATCCCTGGCTCCTCCAGTCTGCCTGTCAAGAGTGTGAATGTAGTTAGAAAGCAGTCAGTTTAGAGAAAGTGTGTGAATGTGGCATGTTGTATAGAGCACTTTGAGTAATCCAGGAGAGTAGAAGTGCTATGTAAGAATCAGTCCATTTACTGTCTGAACAGAGTTTCGTCATGTTACTTTTGCACTATTATGTTCCGGCACATGTTGTTATTACATGGCTTGATTAAGGCACACATTAGGCTGACATCTGGGCCCAGAGTTGAAACTGTTCTGGGCCAGCACAGGACCAGCAGTGTGTCTGCAACTGGCCATGTGCTGGCTCGTGTGTGGGCCACCTCTGGCAAACCAAGTCTGGGCCACCAAAGGGCCGTCGTTCTTTGCACTATGTGGGCCATGTGTAAGCACGTTGTGTGGGGCAGATCTGGGCCATACCGATTTTGCTTCAGCTGATGTTGATTTGAGTTATATGTGAAAATAGAAGCAGCAAACTGTCTCCAGTAGCCCTGAAGAGATTGTTACTTCTCCGTTTGTAGGTTGACATTTTGGCTTTTCCAGAGATCACTTATGTGTCATGGTAATACTTCAAGCAGCTATATATGGATGACACAACAAAGCATATAATGCCAAGCAGAGTCCATGCAACAACGAAAATATTGGGTGCAAATATTGGACCTAACAAAAAATTGTTGGAAAGATAACTTTGTTTTAGTTGAGAAATGTAGTCGACCTCTAGATCAAACATAGACATACTTGCGGCAAATATAGAAGCGGTCTGTATTTGTTTTATTAGTCCCAGCTGCTCGGATGACATGGCCCCTCTTTGCATTCTTTCACTGCAAGAGGAAATCTTGCATAGGCATTAAAAAATGGAAGGAAGGCACTTTGACTCAACCAGATTTAAAAATAAAGACATGTCTGTTTAATGACCTGGAAGGACCACTTTACAGCCAAAAAAACGTTTTACATCTTTTCAGGTACACGCTGAGCTGCCCAGATCCAATCTAGCATTGACCGTTATTGAACTTGCAGCTGATATATGAAATCCTAAACTTGTCGATGTGGTTTCATTCCTTCTCTCTTATTCTTCATTTCTGTCTGTTCTTGTGATCTGGAGATATGAGTCCAATCCCTCAGGATAAACGAGTGTCCATGGGTCTTAATGGAGACCTCTACTTCTCCAATGTTTTGGCCCAAGATGCAAACACAGACTACAGCTGCAAAGCTCGCTTTCTGTTCACACACACCATCCAGGAGAAGAACCCATACAAACTCAAAGTTCAGACCAGTAAGTATGCAACACACACACACACACACACACACACACACACACACACACACACACTCACACACACACGCACACACACACACACACACAAACTAATTACCAGTTAGATCCTGAAGCAGTCAGTTGCCAAAGTGATTATTGCTGTTGTGTTGTTAGAGCTGCTGTTTCCTGCTAAACTCTTATCTGCTTTGTCTGTTTTGAACACATACACTACTTTAACCCAAGTAGAGTAAGACCCCATCTATCTATCTAGAGAGGATGTTATGACATGACATGCACGAAACCATAACCTTTGTGATGATTTCCTAATGCTGCCTCTGAAAGACCAGATTGTGAAATGTTGGATCGTTCTTCCAACAGTTTGTTTGAACATTGTTACACTGAACATTGTTACACTGAACATTGTTTCACTGAACATTGTTACATTGAACAATGTTATATTGTTACACTGAACATTGTTACACTGAACATTGTTACACTGAACATTGTTACACTGAACATTGTTACATTGAACAATGTTACATTGTTACACTGAACATTGTTACACTGAACATTGTTACACTGAACATTGTTACATTGAACAATGTTACATTGTTACACTGAACATTGTTACACTGAACATTGTTACATTGAACATTGTTACATTGAACAATGTTACATTGTTACACTGAACATTGTTACACTGAACATTGTTACACTGAACATTGTTACATTGAACAATGTTACATTGTTACACTGAACATTGTTACACTGAACATTGTTACATTGAACATTGTTGTCAGGTTGTGTGAAAGTGTTTTTATGCAGATTGATGTGCCACTGTGTGTGCCTCTTGTTTCTAGAGGAGCCATACAATGACACATCTTACAATGCCTCTGAGCCCCACGGTGGTGAGTTTCCTCTTCCTATCAGGACAGCTCGGTTTCCTGTTCACCTCCTAAGGGTGTAACCTGGTGCTAACCTTCTGACTCACTGAAGCTCAGTCTAACCTCCTAACTGCTCTTTACATGTGTAGAAGTGGGTTAGTTTCATACTGAATGATACGTTTGGGTTGCTTTATTGTGTTTCTCTTAATGTTGGCTGTTTTTTAACTATTTTAATAATGATGTAAAGACAATAACAAGCTACAACCTAACTACCTACAGCTAAAGCAAATAACACCTATTATCCCATAGTGCTGAATGCCAAAATCTAGGATATAGATTTTGAGCTAGATTTTAGTTGTTTGTTGTAGTCAGTGTATCGGCTGTAAGAGTAATATGAAGCGTAAAGACTTTGGTGACTACGAAGACCCACATGGATCAGAAACACAGAGGGTTGTATGACTGAGAGGAAGGCCAAACCCTGATGTGGCAGTATAGAGCACAATGTGTAGCAGCTTGCAGATGACAATGCTTCTAACATTTCAGTAGTATGTACCATAGAAATAGAAGGTGGCAATAGAGGCTCAGTGAGCAGATCTTCCATCACATTCCTGTGTCTGCTTTGAGCCCACCTCCTGTGTTCCTTGCAGTTTGCCACTCATTTAGTCAAAAATAGGTATGATGCATATATTTAGTGATGGGGAGGGGGAAGCTGCTTGTAAAATACACTGCTGCACATTGAGCCTGGTTAACAATGTATGCATTTCTTCAGTACTTGACAATGACTGTGTCTGAAATTTGAGAATGGAGTGCTTTGATTGGCCAGTGGCAGCCCAGTGTTTGGGTGGCTTTAGATGGACGGGTTGCTGATTGCCTCAGTTTCAAATCCACTAATGTAAACAAGAGACAGTTTTTAAACTAAGTTTGTAATTAATCACTTTTGAAAGACCTTCTCACCTGGAGAGTAGATAGGTGCTGGAATATGGTGGCAGTGTGTTCTTAGTAATGGTACATGGGATGCTCTCCTTAACCAGAAACATCAATGAAGGTAATGACCAATAGACTAAAAACTCACACTCCTGAGATGGGAACATTGGAGCTGGTAACTGAGGAATGCTTTGAGAAAGACGTGTGGCTGTGGAGATCTTTGTGTTCCATTAGTTGTGAGCTTCAAGTGGGCCGACTGTTCGGTACCACACAGCTCTCGGTTTGGCCCTTTGACTCTGTCTAAGCATGGAAACCAGAAATGAAGTAAGGCTGCAGAATTCCTTTAAAAAGTCAAAGGTGTGGTGGGCAGGCTGTTCTATCAGGACTTTAGATGAGTTTAGACTGGCGAGTGGTAAGACAACCTTACTGAACCTCCTGATGAACCATCGATAAATTCCCCCAAAATGCCACAGCTGCTTCTGAGTTGTGTGACTTGCCTTCACCTGCCCTTTCTCAGTGATGAACACCTGAAAGAACACTGACTGAACCTTTTTCTTCTGTACAGTATAGTTTCTACTCTAATAGTCTTTAGAGTACCAGAGTACCAAACATTCAATTCAATTCAATTTTATTTATAGCGCCAAATCACAACAACAGTCGCCTCAAGTCGCCTGCTTTATATTGTACAGTAGATCATACAATAATAGGTACAGAGAAAAACCCAACAATCATATGACCCCCTATGAGCAGCACTTTGGCGACAGTGGGAAGGAAAAACTCCCTTTTAACAGGAAGAAACCTCCAGCAGAACCAGGCTCAGGGAGGGGCGGGGCCATCTGCTGTGATTGGTTGGGGTGAGAGAAGGAAGACAGGCTAAAGACATGCTGTGGAAGAGAGACAGAGATTAATAACAGATATGATCCAATGCAGAGAGGTCTGTTAACACATAGTGAGTGAGAAAGGTGACTGGAAAGGAAAAACTCAATGCATCATGGGAATCCCCGGCAGCCTACGTCTATTGCAGCATAACTAAGGGAGGATTCAGGGTCACCTGGTCCAGCCCTAACTATATGCTTTAGCAAAAAGGAAAGTTTGAAGCCTAATCTTGAAAGTAGAGATAGTGTCTGTCTCCCGAATCCAAACTGGAAGCTGGTTCCACAGAAGAGGGGCCTGAAAACTGAAGGCTCTGCCTCCCATTCTACTTTTAAATACTCTAGGAACAACAAGTAGGCCTGCAGAGCGAGAGCGAAGTGCTCTAATAGGGTGATATGGTACTACAAGGTCATTAAGATAAGATGGGGCCTGATTATTTAAGACCTTGTATGTGAGCAGCAGGATTTTGAATTCTGGATTTAACAGGAAGCCAAAACAGGAGAAATCTGCTCTCTCTTTCTAGTCCCTGTCAGGACTCTTGCTGCAGCATTTTGGATTAGCTGAAGGTTTTTCAGGGAGTTTTTAGGACTTCCTGATAATAATGAATTACAGTCGTCCAGCCTGGAAGTAATAAATGCATGAACTAGTTTTTCAGCGTCACTCTGAGACAGGATATTTCTAACTTTAGAGATGTTGCACAAATGGAAGAAAGCAGTTAATATGTGCGTTGAAGGACATGTCCTGGTCAAAAATGACTCCAAGGTTCCTCACAGTGTTACTGGAGGCCAAGGTAATGCCATGCAGAGTAAGAATCTGGTTAGATACCATATTTCTAAGATTTTCAGGGCCGAGTAATAATAATGGATTGCATTTATATAGCGTTTTTCGGGACCCCTCAAAGCGCTTTACAATTCCACTATTCATTCACTCTCACATTCACGCACTGGTGAAGGCAAGTTACAGGTGTAGCCACAGCTGCCCTGGGGCAGACTGACAGAAGCGAGGCTGCCATATTGCGCCATCGGCCCCTCTGGCCAACACCAGTAGGCGGTAGGTGAAGTGTCTTGCCCAAGGACACAACGACCGAGACTGTCCGAGCCGGGGCTCGAACCGGCAACCTTCCGACTACAAGATGAACACCCAACTCTTGAGCCACGATCGCCCCAGTGCAATAACCTCAGTTTGACCCATTCACACACTGAATTAAGAAGCAGAAAGTTAGCGGCCATCCAGGTCTTTATGTCTTTAAGACATTCCTGCAGTTTAACTCATTGGTGTGTGTTATCTGGCTTCATGGACAGATAGAGCTGGGTGTCATCTGCATAGCAGTGTAAATGTATGCTATGTCTTCTAATGATGCTGCCTAGGGGAAGCATGTATAATGTAAACAGAATTGGTCCTAGCACTGAACCCTGTGGAACTCCATAATTAACCTCAGTGTGTGAAGAGGACTCTCCATTTACATGCACAAACTGGAGTCTATTCGATAGATATGATACAAACCACTGCAGCACAGTACCTGTAATACCTACAGCATGTTCTAATCGCTCTAATAGGATATTATGGTCGACAGTATCGAATGCTGCACTGAGGTCTAGAAGGACAAGCACAGAGATGAGTCCACTGTCAGAGGCCATAAGAAGATCATTTGTAACCTTCACTAAAGCTGTTTCTGTGCTGTGATGAACTCTGAAACCTGACTGAAACTCTTCAAATAAACCATTCCTCTGCAGATGATCTGTTAGCTGTTTGACAACTACTCTTTCAAGGATTTTTGATATGAAAGGAAGGTTGGAGATTGGCCTATAATTAGCTAAGACTGCTGGGTCTAGAGATGCTTTTTGAGTAAAGGTTTAACTGCAGCCACCTTGAAGGCCTGTGGTACATAGCCGATTATTAGAGATAGGTTGATCATATATAAGATCGAAGAATTAATCAATGGCAGGACTTCTTTGAGCAGTTTTGTAGGAATGGGGTCTAAAAGACACGTTGATGGTTTGGAGGAAGTCATACTTGTAGTAAACATGACTATAGTGGTTTGAAAACATGAGAATATCATCCAAGTAGACAAAGATTAAGCAATTAAGGAAGTTCCCAAAGCACATTATTTACCAACGCCTGGAAGACAACCAGAGCATTGGTAAGTCCAAGTGGTGTGACAGGGTAGATGCCCCAAGTGAGTATAGAAGGTAGTCTTCCACTCGTCGCAATCGTAGATGTTTCGGAAAAGATCGTGGCTCTTTGCAGAAGAAGTTAAAAGGGAGAAGATAACAGATGTAAAGGTTGTTTGTTTTTAACAGTTCAAACCTCTAAAGTTAATGCAAGAAATCCAGCTCCAGGGACTAGGACGAGGGTGGGATGATGTCAGCAGCTAATGAATGGTGGGTGTATTTTTCCATTGGCTCGTGGTCTGATTTGGTGAGACTGTATAGGCAGCTTAGGGGCAGAGATCGGGCACCAGGTAAGGATGTCAATAACACAATTGTATGGTTGCTGGGAGGCAGCGAGAGCCAATCGTGATGTTCGGTCAGGATGGAAGACAAATGTGGACCCTCTAAACCGATTTGTAAGACAACAGCTTCTCCTGGAGGAAACATAGACTGCAGACCAAAGTCATCACAACTCTTGCAGCCAAATGCAGGACACTGAAGTAAAAGTTTAACAGGTACAGAAGAAAAACACGTAATATCCGTAATACAAAGAAGTATTTTCTGAATGGAGTTGGCAGAGGGACAGGCAGATAATTCACTCAGATGAAAGTTCAGGTGGATTTCCTGAATTATCCATGGATGTCCGGTTAACTTGGACTAATAGGACATCCAAGTTAGTCCAGTGTAGGCAAAACGTGGTACATGTGGAAGCCACAGTAAGTACAATGAGCTGGCATCGAGGGAGGGATTTCTACAGCCTTAAGTAGCAGGAAGGGAATGACCAGCTGCACACAGCTGTGTTATTATAAGAGGAAGAGAGGGAGACAGACAGTGGTGCGTTCACACAGCTGGACTCCCAAAGGGTGGTAGAAATGATGCCATCCTTTTTGGGCAGATAGTCGTAATGTGTGAGATGGAGGAACATGATCCTTTATTTTTCTGGTTGATAAATATGAATGACATGACATTTAAACTCCAAAGTGTGTGTAGTATTTGACCATGTGTTATCAACATTTTTGTAAACAATTATGAATATCGAGTTATGGAATATAGAAGATGTTTGACTGCACATTACTGGCTGGGACACCGGTTGAAACCTAACGTGTGTGTGCTGGCAGCACATTATTAAAGGATCACACATAAACATAGAGTAACACACAAACTACCCTTAATTCAAGAATGTACACAGAGACTCTCTGTATTCATTATGCAGACAGTGAAAGAACAGGATTTGGGAAGATGGGATATGTCCCTGAGGGATGGAGCAACAGACTTCAATCACATGATGAATATTGAGCATCACACTGCTGGCTGAGAGTGAGGTTTGCTATGCTTGTGTTATAGCAGCAGAGACTAAACATGCACTCAGAGGTGTCTGAGGCTGGTCCTGCCACCTTCATCAGCTCAGTGATGGGTCTGGATTCGTCTCATTCTCAGCAGCTCCTTTGTAGACACTCACACTTTAATCCGTTATAGATCTGCATCGCAAAGTCAGCTGCAGGCAAATCAGTTTCACATAAGCCTGGATTCTGCAGCTGGATTGGATCAAAGCTTTTTAGTCTAAACTGGTTACCTCAATGATTTAGAGGAGAAAAATACATGAAAGGTAAAAATGTTTCATACATTATATGTGGGATGATTATTTATTTTTGCTTCAAAGGTGCTAACATAATATCCAATGCCATCATGTGCAGTTTCACGTGAAGCCAAAAACACTCTGGAGACCAAAGTGTGAATAAAAGGCCACAAACAAAAATAACGTGTGGCTAAGTTTGATCTAAGCTTTTGCCATCCGTGTTCCCTTGGTTAACTTAAACAAACAGTTTTTTTCTTAATCAGATTATTTTATTTATTTCAAAATAAGCCAGAGAGTGTTGGACCTCAGTGACTGCACAGAGCCTGCCAGGATGCACAATAACAGTCCTGGTTGATTCAAAAACAGAGGCTGTGTAATGGAGAAAGTGAGTCATGCTGCAAAGAGAAATGAATGTTTTCTTTGTGCGCATTAATCCGTCCTCGTGTCACATCTGCAGACCGTAAAGTAGCAGAGTCCACGCCGACCTTCCTCTCACCATCAGGAAGTGAGAGCTCCAAAATGGTGCTGCGAGATGAGCAGCTGCTGCTGGAGTGTATCGCTGCTGGCCTGTGAGTCACACACACACGTACTGCGTAATGATAAGATTTATACTTGTTTGAAAAGTGAATAGTGGCACATGAACCTGAATGTTGAGGTCTTGTCGTTCCTCCCGTTGCTTTCTCCTCCAGTCCAACACCCATCATCAAGTGGTTTAAGAAAGGTGGGGAGCTGCCGGGGCAGAAGGTCAAGTTTGAGAACTTCAACAAGACCCTGAAGATCGTTAGTGTGTCAGAGGAGGACGCTGGCGAGTATGTGTGCATGGCCAACAATCATTTAGGCACCATACGCCACTCCATCTTTGTTCAAGTTAAAGGTGAGTAGGCTGTGCTGGCTCTGTGTTTCTTGAATGTGTAACTGGTGCTAACATGTTGGCCTTGTGCCCAACAGCGGCTCCTTACTGGTTACACAAGCCATCAGACCAGGTGCTAGCCCCAGAAGAGAATGGACGCCTGGTATGCCGGGCCAATGGCAACCCTAAACCTCGCATTGAGTGGCTCGTCAATGGGCAGCCTATAGAGAGTACGGTTCTTATTAATTATTGTTACAGAACATCAGCCTTGTTTTTTATGAATAAACCGGAGCACAATTGTAATGTACTCACTGAAAATGCTGCATAAACATCAGTATATACGACAGCTACCAACAGTCTTCTCTTTGTCTTCCTGTCTGAACCCCCCTCCGCCCGACTGCAGGCTCTCCCACCAACCCAAACAGGCAGGTCCATGGAGACACCATCATGTTTCACTCTGTGCAGATTGGAAGCAGCGCCGTGTACCAGTGCAACGCCTCCAACGAGCATGGCTATTTGTTAGCCAACGCCTTTGTCAACGTTCTTGGTGAGACACAGAAGCTTGATTTCCAAAGGGAAACAGCAGTGAGCCTGTTAGCTCTGCACATCCAGAGTGTGCTGTAGCTCACTGGCTTCAGGACTGGTTTTAAAAACCTTTTTAAACCTTATCCAGACGTGACCACAGTGGTTACACTGCCAGGTCAAAGTTTGGACTAGTTTGTTTTGTTCTTTGTAGATTTTAATCAAAGTTCTTGTGACTGGAGCAGGCAGCACTTTGTGCAGGAGGACAGATGATGACCAAATTAGTGTTTGGAAAACACACCTGTGTTGTGTTGCTTGTTACTACTATTTATAATGATATAATCATTGCTGTGTCGCCAGATTTAACATGTAAGCTTAGAAGTTACCCAGACATGTGGTGACCCCTGTTGATCGAGTCCTTAGTTTAGTTTGCCAGCACACAGACAGTGTTACTCTTCACCTTTATCTGGTTTGGAGTCATAGTCTCCACCTGGACTGGATGCCAGTGTTCTCATTCATCATAAAGTACCACTGACAGTCAGTAGCTGGTACTTTTATTTGCATCTTGGAAAAAGGTGAAATATACTCATACATATTATTGAGGAGGTTTAAATGTTGCTCCTAATGACTCCTCACGAGCCCATTTCCTCCTGCACTTCTTATCTTGACATAGCAAGAAAAATGAGTCATGAGAGATTGCCTAATTAAAGATGTATTACAAAGTAATACATGTGTTATTGTCAGTCTACCTCTCTGACCTGTGTGATGTTTGTGTGATGTATGTATGGTTGGCAGGGTTGGTGTGCCTGCATCAACCAGCCTGCTGTAGCCCATATGTGCCTTAGGGATTAATGACGTATTGTGGTTCTGAGAGACGACATGAAATCACTGACATTTTGTCTAAAGATAACAAAAACAACAGGATCAGTTACATCTCTCTGATCTTCTGCCCAGGTTTAGCTGCTACTATAAACATACTGAGAGTTATAGGAACGAGTGCTTGTTGAGAAGGAGCCAGCTGACCTTCACACTGGACTTATGCTTGAAGCGTGATGGTTGTTGGATACCTTATCATGCACTGCAGCACAGTGTTAGCTCACACAGAAACCTGCTGTAAAAAAAGAGTTTTTCTAAAATAACCATAATTGTGTCTGTTTGATGAAATGCTGGTAAGTGTGTGTAAGGATGAAGCCTGGTGACGATGCACTGTAATCCT